>NC_051159.1:115429231-115455144 GCF_013339745.2 Dermacentor silvarum | reverse complement strand
GGGTCTTGTCAGGACATAGTACTATGTCCTCAAAGCGCGAGCTGTCGCAAGAAGACGAGGAAGTTACATGGGGCGCGCGCGCCGAGCATTCAAAGCGCTGACTGGTTTCGGAACGAGAGACGTACGCGTGCGCTCGTGGCCTAAAGTTTAGAGCACCGGGCTGCTGCGCTCGAAGGTCAACGTTCGGTGCCAAAGTCGGTCACACACTGTTTTCTTTTTACGAAAGCGAGCCCAAACTAGAACCTACGTACCTACCGCAAAGTGACAAGAATTAGGCAAAGAATGCTTCTTAATAAAGTTTTGAATTGTCGCCTTCATATGCAAGTCCTAATTAGTATATGCTAAACTCAACTGCTACACAACAGAAAAACAACTACGAAAATCAACACAAATTACTCAATAAATTGTTTATTGAGAAGCTCTCAATGGTAATATCATTGTGCAACTGTTGAGCGAACTCAAAGACTTTAGAGACTTTGTTGAGAGTCCGTTGATTCAACAATACCCCAACAATACGTCAATAGAAAATCAACTGTCATTTTTGTACGGGCGTGCCGGTAACGTGGACGTGGACTCGGCGCTTCTCGGCTACCCGCTGTTGCTGCGGTGCCGGCCCGTGTTATTTGAAGCGTGCCGCTATAGACCCTGTGTTGCGCGCACGTCTGGAAAGGCCAACACTGTCGCACTCTGTTCGCGCAGCTAATCAGACCGCTAAGCACGACTGTGTTGGAACGCGAGCGATTTGGCACTTGCATTGCGGGCTGTAATTACCGATTCGCAAGGGCGCACAAGCGAGCAACACGACGACGAAGAGCAGGGAGCGCGCGTACCTGCAATACAGTGCCTAGAACATAGTATATTCTAGGCACTGTACCTGCTAGCAGACAAACCGGAATTCGTAGGTTCCTGTTCGACCAATGGGCATCGTTATCGCCGCTGACATCACCAGATTCACCCTGCCGACATCGTGACGACCGCTGGGGATACCGGAAAGGCCAGGAGAGGCAGACGGCATTGTTTTTAAATGCGAAGCATTTCTTGCCGGCGGCTCTGTCAATCGCTCCCGCGTCCCACCCCCCCTCTCTCTCCTTTCCTACGTTGGCACTCACAGAAACAAGCAGTGTCCGGCTGTGAGGACGTGCTTGTTGGTGATGATATTGCCACCGCAGATGCCCGTAAGCTTCTTCACTTCGTCCCTAGCTTGAACCAGTACCTGAAAAAAATTATGATAACACATTTAAGCGCTTAAGAACATAAGGCCTAAAGAGCACACAAAGAGGTTTAAATGCAAGATGACGCAGTACGGCACTGAACTTAGCTTCACTCTTATACATTTCTTCGCAGATGCGGAAGTACGGCATGAAACTGAAGCCGGGTAAGACAACGCTGAAAGCAGTAATCAAACGCTAAGTGCAGCAACAAACTTGTCAATCGATTAATTGACGGGTTGCTGCGTCCTAATTCTGCACTGAAAGACTGTTTTGAGACGCCACCGCGGAGGAGGGCTATACGGATTAGCTTTGATCACACGGGGTTTCCTACCGTGCACATACATGCGAGGGCGATTTCCGCTCTGCTGTCATTATAATGCGTCCGCCATGACCGACAGACGCACCCACAACCTCGCACACAGCACTCGAACCACCGAGCAAGCACAAATGGCATGAATCTGTGCGCTTAAAACAAGTTTGTATGTGCGGTAAACAAGCGAGAAATGCACGCATCTTCTGTACTCGGCGTTCCTCTACCTACAGATAATAGCATAATGGATGAAGACAAACAAAAGCGTTAAAGGACGAAGCGCTGTGTTCATCATTTGAATGTACGATGTTCTAATAAAAGTATGCACAACTGCACTTTTTTTTTAAATGCGATGCATTTCTTGGCGAACATTTGCTACTTGGCAGTATCTATCTATCTATCTATCTATCTATCTATCTATCTATCTATCTATCTATCTATCTATCTATCTATCTATCTATCTATCTATCTATCTATCTATCTATCTATCTATCTATCTATCTATCTATCTATCTATCTAGCCGCCTACGTCTTTGTGCTCTCATGGTCGTTTCGTTAACTTGGTATGTACCAAAATTGGCATACTATGACAAGAGTATATGACGAGCATAAATGATATGTCATGACATGCGTGTCATGTAAGTCATGACAATGACCAAGCGGAAAAGATTAACACTCAAAAACCACTGAAATGGATTCGGACGTGGGTACTAAGTGAAGGAAACCCTAAAGGATGCTACTAGTCATAGTCATGAGCATAACTCTGGAAAAATGACAGTGACTCAGCGAAAAAAAGAATAACACTCAAAAACCACTGAAATGGGTTCTGACGGGGGTACTAAGTAAAGGAAACACTAAAGGATGATGGTAGAAGTCAGGACCATGACTTAGCAAAAATGACAATGACTCAGCGAAAAAATATTAACACTCAAAAACCAATCGAATGGGTTCGGATGTGGTACTAAGTGAAGGAAAAGGTTGATGGTCGAAGTCATAGTCATTTGTATGACTAAGGCTTTCGCCTTAAGCTCTCTTAAGTGTAGCTAAAGGGACTCCTGAGGACTCATGACATGAATGTCATGACATGCGTGTCATCTCATGACAGAGCCGCCTACGTCTTGGTGCTCTCATGGTCGTTTTGTTAACTTAGTAGGCTCCCCGCACACTGTTTCGCATAACATCGATTTCCACAGGGCGTGGGATCTGCCGGCTTTTCTTTTTTTTTTTTTTTTTTCAAAGCGAAGCTTTCTTGCCGAGTTCCAGGCACTGTTTCGTACGTATCTGGTCTGTAACGCCGAACTCGCTTAACGGGATGGCGCCATCCAGGAACGGTGCGGAAAAGTTTCAAGCATAGAGTTTCATACAGAAATCCGACGACACCAAAGCGCTTCTTAAGAGTTGCGAATGCGAAAGCATTAATGACCAATTGAACACCACTGAGCGGTCCTTCGAGTTATGAACTCCTCGCGGGCAAGCGAGAGCGTTGAGACGCTTGACCCGTTTTGATTTATCCTTAACGAGGCGCATTTAGAACGCGGGCGAGAGCTTGCGCGGGCAAGGAACGCGCGGATAACGCAGGCTTCCGAGAGCGAAGGTGACGTGGCGTCGCAGCCAATAGAATTTTATGTGCCGTTTCGCTACTGCAGACGCGGGACGCCGGCTTTTTCGCTCAATTAGCCATTCAACGCTTTCGCATCAATAATAACTTAGAAGGAACTACGGGAGCTGCAAGGAGGGCGATTCAGCCAACATGGGATTGATGGTTAGTGCGTGAACTTA
This sequence comes from Dermacentor silvarum, assembly GCF_013339745.2. Lineage (NCBI taxonomy): Eukaryota > Metazoa > Arthropoda > Arachnida > Ixodida > Ixodidae > Dermacentor > Dermacentor silvarum. The sequence goes on along the minus strand of NC_051159.1, from coordinate 115,451,844 downwards.
TTTAAACTTCGCCCTTTTGGCTTCAAACGGCTTTGTGAATTACCAAACTGAAAATTTACAACAATGTACGGTGTTATAAATAATTATATAAACATTAATAAAGCTCTCCGACGGCAGGATTCGAACACAATATGTTTAGCAGACAAGCGTCGAAAAATTGCCACGCGACTGGCCACATCGAGGCACTTTGGCACTGCGAGGCACTACGTCGCACTTGCATATATTAAAATCTTGGTGCGTGATAATTGGGACACCCTGTATGCTAGTCATAACAAGTTTAACCAAAGTGAAGTTGTGTTGCAGTTGGCCTTTAATCATTATATGTGGTGTAACTTACAGAGTACTGTTATATTTTTGATAGTCATATATTGATATATTTTCTAGTTGCAATTCCCTACTTGCTTTAAAATCTGTAACTTGCAACTTCAAAGTCTAAAGTTTCGGCTATTTAGGTCCATTTTTAGAATTATTTGAATATATGTATGGAAATCTTGGTCCCAGGAGTCACTGGAACTCAGTTTTTATTGCGATAGCAATTATATGGACACGCAAAAGCAGATTTCTGCCGTCGGCGTCGCCGTCGCCGTCGCCGTGAGGTTCCGTATGACGTCAATGGAGATGAAATCGTCGCCGCGCGCCGAACGCTGTATGTGCGAGTGAAAGGGCGCGAGGGGCGCGCGCTTTCACGGGGAGTGAACGCACGGCGGAGAACAAACGCGCGTTCTGCGCCGTGCTCCCTTAAGGGCTGCAGAAGTAGGCGTCTCTTTCCTCCTTTACAATCTCCATATTATTGCGATAGCAATTATATGGACACTCAAAAGCAGATTTCTGCCGTCGGCGTCGCCGTCGCCGTCGCCGTGAGGTTCCGTATGACGTCATTTGGAGATGAAATCGTCGCCGCGCGCCGCCGAACGCTGTATGTGCGAGTGAAAGGGCGCGAGGGACGTGCGCTTTCACAGGGAGGGAACGCACGGCGGAGAACAAACGCGCGTTCTGCGCCGTGCTCGCTTAAGGGCTGCAGAAGTAGGCGTCTCTTTTCTCCTTTACAATGACCATATATGTAGAGCAAACGCGCCTTCTTCAGACGCGCGAGAGTCCGTGGGGGAGGGGGAGGGAAGGGAGCCGACGTTTAGCTGCGGCACCAAGTGCCTATTTATATCAGAGGCTCCAGCAACAGTCACCAACGCCGCACGCATTTTGAGCTAACGCGGGCAAAACGCCGATGGCGTCGACAACAGTTCTGCGTGTTGTTGCTACCAGAGCCGCTCACCTTACTTCGTATGACATTGCTCTGTTGCTATCGCATTCATTGCTTCGCCCTTAGGGCGAAACTGTGACATTTTATGTAGAGCAAACGCGCCTTCTTCCGACGCGCGAGAGGCCGTGGGGGAGGGGGGGAGGGGGAGGGAAGGGAGGAGACGTTTAGCTGCGGCACCAAGTGCCTATTTATATCAGAGGCTCCGGCAACAGTCACCAACGCCGCACGCATATTGAGCGAACGCGGGCAAAACGCCGACGGCGTCGACAACAGTTCTGCGTGTTGCCGGTGCTGCTGCATGTCCAAGTTTATACAGCTGATAAAGCTAATATCATTACTCCGTATAGCTCTCTACAAATTTGCTATCGCAATTGATGCTTCGCCTTTCAGGTGAAACTGCGACATCTTTTTTCTCTTAATAAGTGTAAAGGGTTTTTCTTTCTTTATTTTTTTAAGTAGTTAAGCTGTTCACCTAAGAGGACCCTTCCTTTGTTTCGCATGTCATTCAATAAAAACATCTGAGCAGAGCTTAAAGGGAAAAAAAGTCACAGGTGTGCGCGGCACACAGCACAGTCACAGCGTAAGCTGGTGGAGCGGCTCAAGAGTAGCTCCAATTTGGACACCACGCACACAGGGTCTTCGCGGCAGTCTGTTCGCCTCGTTTTGACGAGAACGATCAGAACTGTCCGCCCAGCGTCGACGGCGAGCTGCGGCTTGTAATGCTCTCTGCGCAGCAGTCTGGTCAGCCCGATCAAGCCTTACAACTGCAACCTACATGTCGAGCACGCTGCGTTTGCAGGCACCTTAACTAGATGGCGCCACCATACTGGCGGAGGCTCGGCAACTTGGGATCGCGTTGATTGCGCGCCTCGTCTGAGTCGCATCTCGTCGTCTGCGCCTGTGCACGCTGCGTTTGCAGGGGCCTTACCTAGATGGCGCCACCATACTGGCGGTGGCGCGGGTCGTCTGCCTCTGTGCGCTCGGGTGCGTTTTAGGGCATTTTTCCGCTGCCCGATAGCAAGCGCTTGCATGGCTCAGTGGTAGAGTATTTGGCTCCCACGCAGCGGGCGCGGGTTAGATCCAGGCGGAAATCGGGTACTTTCTTTCGCATTTCCGACGATAGCGCTTAGGGCGTCGTACACCACCGGCGGCGGCACCATCGTGAACCGAAACGGCTATTGGAATGGGCCTATAACCAGCTTACGCTGTAAAAAGCTTCCTTCTTACGGATTATTCCACTGGTCGTTTCAGAGCGTTGCCAGAGCGCTTCGATATGGTCGTGTACAACGTCAACAATGCTGTATTACGCACACGGATGACTATGGTAGCATTTTTCTGGCTTTGTGAACACTATAAAGGCACGTCTATAGTTCGATAAAGCTTTGTTACATTTTTAAGTTACCTGTGAAGCTAAGCAAGAGTACTCGGAAACGGCCAGTCGGATGTGCCATCAATCTTCGAAACAGCGCAGCGGAACGTCAGGAAAGGCAACGTGAGACCGCACTGACTATCCACTGATACATTTCATTAAAGAGAGCAAAATAGAAAGGACGGATTTCAACTTGACGGCGGTAACCACATATGCGAAAGGACAACAGCATAGCAAACTAGCCGTCAAGATTGCGCCAAACCTATTAATGATATTGTCACGTTATAGTTACGGTGAAGGACCAGACTGCAGTAGCAAAAACTGAGTCACGAATTTAACTATTCAAGACAAGTGACATTCAAAGCATAACAATAGCGGTGAGTGCAGTCGGCGATCGGGCATTTGTACATAACTTAGCATAGATTCCAGCGTAAGCGCATGGTTTTGACGTCCCTCTACGTCCCATCCTGTCGCGCTGTTTCGAAGACGGAGCAGTACCGATTCGGACAACTGTCAAATTATACTTCCTGTATTCAACTGTCAGCATTTGTTTCTCGGATATACAATTGGCACTTACGACCCATGGGTATCGGTGTTCTGGAGCGCGCAGACCGTTTATGATGCGGGGTAGGAACTGGGTCTGCCCGCATGCTAAAGGAGTTTGGAAGAGGGAGAGAGAGAAACAGAGGAAAAGCAGCGTCAGTATAAGCAGCGATTTAGAACGAGGAAAGAAAAAAATGAGGAAGATATATCACTTACGCATTTTTGTCCACAGAGCGCCATTTCCCGTACTCACATTGGCCTGCAAGAATACAAAATGAAGTGGCAGTTTCGCCGTAAGCGCGGAACAGTAACGGCGATAACTAGTGCGTTATCTCTCGCAGCAGGGAGTTCGTACGGCTCACGCAATATCATATGCCGAAAACATTCACAGTGGCGAGCGAACGATCTGCTTTGTGGAACCAGCGGGTTACGCAGCGAGGATGTTGCATTTGTTTTGCAGCGGATACTCTTCCATGCGACCAAAGACCACTCGTGCGAGAGGATTTTCGAGCACCGATAATGACGAAGGCTCAGATTAACTTTAAGGTAGCAAAGCAGAAGGTCTCTCTTTATCTATGTAAGGGGAGAGTAGAGGGAGAGGGGGCTTGTCTGGCACGAATTCTTCCATGTTTGTGTGTCTCGTTGCTATAGCCATCCACCGACATCCTTTTAGAGCGCAGCTTTTAGGCACCCGTTCCTGCGTTGACCGTAGTCGTGCCTCGGTGTCTCTCGGCGTTACCAAGCAAACGAACACAGTGAATGATCGAAGAGCGAACGCAGAACGCAGCGGGGGATGAAAGACGGCGATAGCGGAGAGAGAGTGAGGAGAAAAGCGGAGCAAGCCACCTTGAAGCACTACCAGATGGCGCTCACGTCAACGCATCCGCGGCAGCGGCGGCGCCCGCCGTGCGGGGGGAAAAAGAACTAGAAAGCTCGCCTTCGCGCACAACCTTCGCCGCAAGCGTTTCCATGTAAAGATTACGGTTGCATAAGCTGCAGTTGGCGGGAAGCGGCAGCTGTTTGGCCGGTCTACATATAGCGCCTCGCGTCGCGGCTCTGCCAGTCCGTGCGATGATCGGTGCATTGCCTCAATACAGAAGACGACGACGACGAACGCGGGAGCAGTGGGACGAGCGCGGTTGCGCCGAGGGGCCCCAACGACCCAACTGTGCAAGAAGCCGACGCTCAAGCCATTGCTGATGATGACAGTTTTTGCGTAAAGGCGACAGACGGATGAATTGGCTAGCGATATACAGCTACGCTGTAAAACAAAAAAAAAAGCCTCGTAAATCCAAGTGCCAGCACATTCATTACGTTAACAAAGTAGAACATAGATTGACATAGCTCTCCCGACAGTATTTCCCAAATATTGATGTCATGATGAAATGGTGAAATTACGGCACTGCCTTACAGTCAGAGCCTGCTGTTATTGGTGGCCCAAAATTGGTTTTTAGGTTATTTGCGGCTATAAATTCACACCACCGCGATTGTTAATTAAGAAGTACAAAGAACCACATGCTGTCTCCAATGCCTTGAGCTATAGCAATTTGTGTATACCGCGAAATGAAAACACGTGTAGAGCCGCGCTCGAATTTCGCATTTGAGAGTAGCGTAATCGTAACCTTCTATTTTTCCTTCCCTTTCGTGCAACTTTTCCTCCCGTTGCGTTGTACGATTCTCTGCTCGTCGCTGTTGTCGCTTGCGTTCGATGTCTCGAGTTCGCACGGCGGCGTGGTTAATAAAGCAGCATTCGCCCGCCCCATTGCCTCTTGCGATTCTTCGAAATTAAATTGCTCCAAAATTAAATCTGTCCGTCACGTAAGACAATGAATGGCTCATACCCCCCTTAAGCAATGGCTCATATATACCCCCATAAACGCGGCATCCCCATTACGACGACAGAAGAGGAATGAGAAGAGCCAGCTGTGGAAGACGACGACGACGCTCGAGCCAATGCTGATGATGATACCGCGTACGCGTACACCAACCCCGCCACAATTAAGTGAGCCTATAAAACTTCGCTTAAAAACGACAATAGCTGTCACAGTATTTGTCGAGCTTAGACAATCGACCTTTGTCCGAAAAGGTTTAGCTTGGGACCTTGGCTAGTATTCGAGGTGGTCGGCTAATTGTCAAGGCTATTACAAGGTTTCTGCCCGACAGGGGACAGTGCTCGCAACATCAAGACTTCTCGCTCTAAGTGAGCATTCAGGACGTCATTTCGCTTTCCCACCGTCATCTATTTTCTCCATTTGTTTATCTGGTCTCATATTGTTGTTTTTCTGGGCTAAGTAGCTGGTCAGAACTCTATATTAGTCAGGATACCGCGCAAAAATGTGCAGGACAGTCTCTACAAGTTCTACAGGAGTTTTTCTCTGAACTCTATAAAATATAGATTGTCATAAACAGGCTCCGCTCGTGATCCTATACTTTTTGTCGTCCATCTATACATGCTTTCTGAAAACAAAGGTTGAGAAGTCTACAAATCGCAAAATACGAAAGGTAATATACTCGAAAACGACTTTCTTTCTAAAACAGCTCATGGAATTTACACAGCCAAAAAAGTACTTATAAGTACTTTTTATAAGTAGACCTATAGGTCTACACGAAGACAAAGCGGTCAACAAATTGTCTATAAAGACAGTCCACGGTCTGTCTTAATTACTCCCGTATTAGAGCGAAGCTATCTTAGCTCACCCCTCCGTGATTTGTCGTGTCGTCGTTGTAGCGGTCGTCGTCTGTCTCGCCAAGTTGGCGCTACTCTATACTCGCGATTAACTTTCTGTGGCAATGAAGGGAAGGCTACAGGGCCAAAGCGGCACAAGCGAGGGCGATTCTGGAAAAAGTTCCGCATTTTCGTCAGCGTGAGTTAAACACCTTATTTACAACACCCAAGTAGCATAAAATACGCCACTAAGTGTTTAAGTTGACTTTGCGACCTTTACCTTCCGCGTCTGGGCGAACGCGAAACGGTCGCCCAGACGCGGGGGCAGCGTCAAACGCTGCCCCCGTAGCCTTTCCTTCATTGCCACAGAAAGTTCCGCCACCATACTGTCGCTATCAGAGTTATGGTCATTTTGGCGAGGTTTCATGTGACAAGGTACTGGACGCGTCGGCGTGTATACGGCTGGCAGTGTTTCTGGCGCTGTGGCAAGGGCGTTATCTTGGCAAAGTGCCAGGACAGCTATCAGCCCTCAACTGTGATGCGTCTGGGGCCACGTCAGGCAATATCTCGCAAAATGATAGTGTCACCTAAAGTGATAGCATAGTGATAGCGCGAGAATATCGCTCCCGAATAAACCGAAGCCACCGTAGTTGATGACCGCAATGGGCAGGTTCTGTTGTGTCTTGGCGGCGAAAAAAAAAAAAAAAAAAACTTCGCTTGCACCGACTCTCACAGTGCGGGGATCTGCGTGATTTTTTGAGGAGTGCGTGTCAACTTTTCTAGTCGAGGTTTTGAAAGAAAACCGTCTTGTCATGTGAACCCATCATTAGCATTTATAAATATTTTCATTCACCAAGCACCGACAAGATAGATGTTTCAGTGCCCATATAGGCACGACCATATAGGCACCGAAACATCGATCGCACCAGCCAAAAGGCGATACGATGCTCTCATTTATCGCACCAGCATCGTTGACACCGGCCGCTGGAGTGTGCGAAGAGAAATGACAGGACATTCCATGTGACAGTGGCCCATGCTTCGTCGCTCGTCTAAGTGGCAGGCACCGAGCTTTGCCAATCTCGAGTTCAGAAATGGCTCCGTTTACATACATTGTTACATTACGGATCGGGCTGGGTCAACCTACCCCATGCAGCCGGACTGACTCAGCCCGACCCGACGATTGTTCAGCTCGACTAGCTAGAGTTGACATGAACTCGACAGGCATATTCCAGTTCGACAAGCCGACTCGAAACGCTTCTGTCGGGTTTCATGGAAACTTCCTGAATGCAGTTCACTCTTCTGATCTCAATCGCATGCACTAGTCATTCGAAGCATGTGCGCTTCGACAATTCAGGCTTCGGACACTCCTGCCTCTTGACAAGTAAGTGATTGGGAGCTGTCCCAAGAGCGGATGTGCGATAGGCTCTGTGTTCTGGCGCTGCTGTCAGTTGCGGAAATCTACAGCGCAAGGCACCTATGGGGAACCAGCGCACAGGAGACGCTGCGGTAGTTTGAGTTTGCAACTGAAATATGATGATACCCTCCGATAGGGAAGCCACGTGAACGGTAAAGCATTTTGGATGCTAATACATACGCGCCTGTTTCAGCGTCTGCTTTAGATTTGCGCGTCCAGCCAAGCTCTAGCCATATACTCAAGCGCGTTGAGGAGCGCATGCACAAATACGCTCTAGCACGAGGGTTAATTCCCAGTCAGGTCAGGAGCTGGATGTGACCTGGACACAAGTGCCACTAGATGAGCGGTGAAGTTGCTGACGCGAAAATCACAGCATGTGCTACTGAAAACTGTTTTTGCCGTCCGGTACGCTGCGTGTTACAGCGCCGCTGTCGACACGCCAAGTTTCAGCGCTGGTTGGGCATCATACATACGGGCAGCCATTCACAATCCAGAAAAATAACGGCTCAATTGAATTCTTTGGTTTTATACGTGCCAAAACCACGATATAAGTATGCGGCCCACCATAGATAGCGACTCCGCATTAATTTTGACCAGCTGACGATCTTTAACGACACAGCTAAATTTAATTACACGAGCGTTTTCACACTTCGCCCCATCGGGTCATCGCTCGGGTCACCCTTGAAAGTGGGACGAAGTGAGTTTGCATAGACAGGGTGAAGACTGCCATCCATTCTCTTTAAGGGTGTTGTCAGTAATGTGAATAATGAGCGGTTCTAGATGAGCGATTCCTTCGTGATAAAGTTTTCTCTTATTAGGGCGAAAGCCTTACATGGCTCATGGGCCGAAAAATCCGACGACCGTCCGGCGTATGACACCAAAATTCAAGTGACGTCTCAGGTGACGTCTCAGACACATGAAAGAAACTGTTGTCATGAGTAAAATCAAGTTCGGAATGACTATGGAAGCTACGAAGATAGCCACATTTGGGGACGCATGCACCAGTAAGCCATCAATTTCTTTATTAATAAAAGAGCTCGATTAGCTCTGTTGGCGTTGAACGGACACCCCTCTAAATAATCAGTGTGGCCACAAGGGTGTCTGCGTGTGGTTTTTCCTGCTTTGTTCATACATGCCGAGCATTGCACACGTGTCTTAAGACGTTTTGAGGAGTATAAGTACGCCTGCGAGAACTGGAAATAAATCTGCTGTTGAAAGTTAGCGCTGTATGTCTGTCCAATGTGCCTTTCCGTGTCCCTATCATTCTGCTTGCGCTCCAAGAAAGTACACGAACGAAAAAGAAAGAGAAAGCCATGACTGCTCTAGCGTGCCATTAACCGCAAAGAACCAGTGGCGCTGTCTAGACGATCTAAAAAGATAGAAGTAAAGAGAAAAACTTTTTTTCTTTCTGTGGTTTGACGTGCCAAAACCAGTTCTGATTATGAGGCACGCCGTAGTGGAGGGCTCCGGGTTAATTTTGACAATAGAAAGTACCAACGCATTAACTTGAATATTCTAACAGCTAGGTGCTTCCACTGTGGGCAAACTAAGAAACTGTAGTTGCAGAGCGTGGAAAAGAGGTTTAGATAGAAGTGCATCTCCAATGACTCACCGAACTGACGGTACATACTGAAACGAACAAAATGACTCGAAAGGCGCCGCATCGCCCCGATTGTTTGCGCAGGGGGACTTGGTCAGCCAATTGTGCGGCCTTGTTTCGCATCCTACGAGTGCGAGGATGATTGCTGCACGTCACATGTGCGATGCAGGCTCGGGTACCAGTGTGCGGGTCAGTCCTTCATATGCTAGCTCAGAGGCTCCATGCGAAAAATCCATCGGGAGCGCTTGAACGAGTACGTGCGGCACCAAACGAGACATGATTGTCATTTTTTTTAATTTTTTATTTAAGAAAGCAGCTGTTTCGTGCAGCAAAACTGAGACCGTCTGCTTAGAAAATAGGCTGCGCCCCTTGTGCTGCAAACATAAAATTTGCACGTCCCGACGCAAACATGTGTTGGCTTGTTTGATGAAACACCTTTGATTCGAGTAAAAGGAGGTATTAAACAGTTCTTGTAGCGGGGCAGGAACGTGCTTATTAATTAACCTTGGCACGTGGCTTGTTTCTTTTGCTGCGGAGAAACAAGCAGTCCCTTTGAAGAACTTCATGCTTGACTTGAAAAGGCTGAGCATATGTCTGCATATAATAGAGCGAATCGAGAAATCCAGTTAACTGCAGGAGATAAACCTTTACCAAGACGTTGACGGCGTTCATTCAACGCTTGTCTCTGATTGCGGCACGCGAGCTCGACTACCAACACGGTATTTTTGTGCGGGCAAAGTAGCCAAAGTTTATTCCGGATCCCGCCCATTACAAGCTTCCTTTTTTTTTCCCTCGTCTGCTTTAAATGTTATGGGAACTTCCCGGGCCGTGTGGAACCCAGCTGTCTACGCATACACAAAATCGGTCCTAGCCGCAGGAATAGTGTGGGAGACAGACCGGATGATAGAGCGGAATTTTGAGACACACGTGAATCGATGGAAGCAAGTCACGTGCATAATCAGCAGGTTTATTGCTGAACGTGACCTGCGTATCGCCGCCCCCGCGGAAAGGAGATTTCTCTGTAGTGTAGCATTAGTCACGTAGGTATAGGCGGACGAATACACGTTCGATCGACCACGAAAGCCACTGACATTTGACAAAGGCTTACATCTAGGAAAATTGTTATCATTTGACTGGTCACTAAAGGACTTGTCCTTGCCACATATGAGCGTGTCGCTTGTTATAATACCAAGTAATAGTGACCTATATAAGTGAGCCGACATTTTATTGCACTGTCCTCTAAAGTACAGTGGAGTTTCTTGATAGAAAATGGCACGTGGCTTTAATGTGAGTTGTTGTTGCCTATATTGTTGCGTGGTCAAGTGACCACACTGTGAGAGGAAGAGATGCATAATTTATTCAATTTTACGTGCCACGCTTGACACCTTGGCTTTGAGGCACGCCGTAGCGCGGGTCTCCTAATTTTATTGCGATAGCAATTATATGGACACTTCAACCGGATTTCTGCCGTCGGCGTCGCCGTCGCCGTGAGGTTCCGTATAGATTCCAAGGGCGATAAAATCGTCGCCGCGCGCCGTATGCGCGAGCGAAAGCGCGCGGGGGACGCGCGCTATCACGGAGGGCAACTCCCCCTCGCGCTATTACGGAGAGCGAACGTTCGGCGGAAAGCAAACGCGACCATCGCGTGGGGTTATGGGAGGGAGGGAGGGAGGCGGGGCGGCGCTGTGCTCCGGCACCAAAGGCGTATCTTGCCACTCAATCTCCCACGCGAAAGCAACAAAGCGGGAAGAGGGGGGAGGGTGGGGGGCAGCTTCTCCTCTGCCAACAACTTCTCCTTCGCAGTTTGCCCGGTGGTGCCCGTCGCCCGCACCGTCTCTTATCGCCACACGGCTCTGACCTTTGTATGCGCTGTGCATTCGCCACTCAGTTTCCGTTGCAGCGATAGACCGCACGAACCTGCGCTTGCTGCTAGCGTTTTGACAGTCGTTGGCTGCGGTCATTCAGTGTGATCTTTTCATGTTTGCTTGTGCGCGCTGACACCACGATTGTTAATTCAGTTAGTAAGCCAATGTGTCCAAGTTTATGCAGCCGATAAAACTACTGTCCCTACTCCGAATAGCTCTCTAATATAATTTGCTATCGCAATCGATGCTTCGCCTTTCGGGCGAAACTGCGACATTTTTTGAGCACCTGTGGCTCCTCAACGTGAACGAAAGCTCAGCACGCGAGCCATTGTGCTTTACGTCCACATCCGAATGCAATCGCCGCGATGAGGAATCGGACCCACGACCTCTTGTTAAGCATGAAGAACGTCACAGCCACTGAGTCACCGCTGCCAATTTAATGCAATTAAGTGGTAAACGAAGGTCGTAAAGATTTGAATGATTGAGAATCCATTGACAAATGAAGCGATACTTAACCGGTGTTAGCAAGGAGGGCTGCTGTGATATACACAAGTATATATATATATATATATATATATATATATATATATATAATGTCACCTGTAGTAGTGGGAATAGGGCAAGCGCAGAGGCGCAAGAAGAACGAAGTGCGCGTGCTAACCGCCCCGCTCGATGGTTAGCTCTCGCCGCCATTTTCTCCAGAGCCCAGCTGCTCATAAATAAACGTCGTTAGCCCCCTTTGAAGGCGCGTGGCAAAGTGGTGGAGGTGCGGGGTACTTCTCACTCATGCCGCAGACTCCTCCTGGGAGCGGAAGCACCAGCCCTGTGTTAGTTGATACTCCCGTCCATCGGACCAGCCGCAGGATCCGGGGACTGCCTCCTGAAGATACTGAAGACACCGCAGTGCTTCAGACTACCCCAACCGGTATGGAACGTTCAGTGACGAATCGGTATACGCTTCAAAATCCACTGGTGCCGAAGTCGTTCCATGGCGACGTCTTCGAAGACGTCGAAGACTGGATGGCCGACTTCGAGCGCGTGGCCGAATGCAACGAATGGGATGACGCGACTAAACGTAGGAATGTCTACTTTTGCCTGGAGGACGGCGCGCGTACATGGTTTCAAAACCGTGAGGAGCAACTGACGTCGTGGCGCGACTTCCGTCGTCAGCTACTAGACACCTACGCCAGTCCCGATCGCCGCGAACGAGCCGAACGAGCAATCCAGGCCCGAGTCCAGCTTCCCAACGAAAGCGTTACTGCGTTCGTCGAAGATATGACGCGCCTCTTCAGACGAGCAGACCCTGGAATGACCGAGGACAAGAAGCTGCGTCACCTGATGCGAGGGGTGAAGGAGCAACTCTTCGCTGGTCTGGTGCGCAATCCTCCCAAGACTGTCGCCGAATTTTTAGCCGAGGCTGTAAGTATGGAAAAGATGCTTCAGCATCGCTCGAACTTTTATGATCGGCAAGTGAACGCGAGTACTGACATTTTGACGGCCATTGGAAACAATAATGACAACCTTCGCGAACTCATCCGCACCGTTGTGCGCGAAGAACTAATGAAGGTTTATGGCACGCCACAAGCCACGGTGAGCTCCATTGCGAGTGTTGTAAAAGATGAAGTCAACCAAGCACTCCGGTCCAACTTTCCTTTTGCTAACACCGCGCCTGTACCTTCTGTACACCACCGTGCGACCTACGCAGAAGTGTTGAGACAGCCTGCTTCGTCCCCGCCGCTGTTTGTCCAGGCCGCTCATCCGGTTGCACTTCCACCAGCTCCACCGGTGTCTTACATCGAGGAACGACGCACGCCTCCACCGTTTCACCATGCCGCTCCTCCGATTGTGCTTCCGCAGGAGCAACCAGTACATTACGCCGACGATCGACGCATGTCCCCTCGGAAGTCAGATGTTTGGCGCACTCCGGATCGCCGTCCTCTGTGCTTCCACTGTGGTGAGGCAGATCATTTGTACCGCCAGTGCCCATACCGACGCCTTGGGTTGCGGGGCTTTTCCGCCTACTCGCCACCACCCCGACTGGGCCAACGACCTCGGGACATTGAAGATTATCTCGCTCAGCAACGCATGCCACCGCCTACCGGGCGGCAGTCGCGCTCGCCGTCGCCAAGGCGATTTTCACCATCGCCTCAGCGGTATTCGAGCAGACGGTCGCCAAGTCCCCGCCGGGAAAACTAACTCCAGCGACCTTTGGGGGCGAGGCCGCTGGCAGTCGACGCGCTGAAGACCTCCGATCGACGCGAGTAACGAAGGGTACCGGACCGACATTAACTGCAGCTGAACGGAATGACCGGCTTTCGCTCGACATACCTGTGGTGATTGACGGTTATGCGGTTAGCGCTTTAGTGGATACCGGAGCGGACTATTCTATATTAAGCGGGAAGATGGCGACGTTGCTGAAGAAAGTAATTACACCTTGGCATGGTTCGCAGATTCGTACGGCTGGTGGTCACGTCGTTACTCCACTGGGAACCTGCACGGCAAGAGTTCGGATTCGAGGATCGACATTCGTGGCGAGTTGCCTTGTCTTACGAGAATGCTCCCGCGACGTCATTCTCGGAGTTGACTTCCTGCAGGAATACGGCGCTGTTATTGACTTACGGGGAGGTGTAGTCACGTTCTCAGCCGACCAAGCAATCGACACAAACGCCGACAAACGACGTGACGACGCGCTACGTGTTTCCGCCGAAAGTGTTACGCTTCCTCCACGAGCCAGTGTTCTAGTCGAAGTGATGTGCGGTGGATTGCGCGAAGGTGGAGTGGTCGCAGAAAGTAACTTAGCGTATCTACTGACGCAAGGTGTTTGTGCGGCCAGAAGTGTGCTACAGCTTCGTGATGGCCGATCTAAGTTGCTAGTCACCAACTTTAGTAACGAGCATCGACACCTTTTCCGCGGTACTTCCATAGCGTTTGCCGAAGAAATAGAACACGTTGCTGAATGTTTTGTCCCTGAACCAGTGAGGATGGCTGACAAGGCACTGGGCAACGTCGACATTAATTCAGAGTTGTCTCAAGACAAACAGGCAGCACTGCACGCGCTCTTGCTCGAATTCAGGGCATGCTTCGCAAGCTCGTCTAAGGTGCGCCAGACTTCAGTTACAAGGCACAGGATCATCACATGCGACGACGCACGCCCGATACGCCAGCAGCCCTACCGCGTGTCGGCAAAGGAACGCGAAGCGATTCGTACGCAAGTACAAGAGATGCTTGAAGACGGCGTGATCGAACCTTCCAACAGCTCATGGTCGTCTCCGGTCGTTCTTGTAAAAAGAAAGACGGAACGCTACGCTTTTGCGTCGACTACCGGAAGCTCAACAACGTAACTAAAAAGGACGTGTACCCACTGCCACGTATCGACGACTCGTTAGATCGACTGCGGCGTGCCCAGTACTTTTCGTCACTCGACTTGAAAAGTGGATACTGGCAGATCGAGGTAGACGAACGAGACCGCGAGAAAACTGCCTTTGTGACTCCCGACGGCCTTTACGAATTTCGAGTGCTCCCTTTCGGTTTGTGTTCAGCCCCAGCTACTTTCCAGCGAATGATGGATACTGTCCTCGCTGGATTGAAGTGGCAGACTTGCCTTGTGTATCTTGACGACGTAGTTGTCTTTTCTGAAACATTTGAGCAACATCTTCATCGCCTGCGGCATGTGCTAGAAGCGCTCCGATCGGCTGATCTCACGCTTAAACCTGAAAAGTGCCACTTCGGTTATGAAGAGCTCAAGTTTCTTGGACACGTCGTCAGCGCCAAAGGAGTTCGACCCGATCCCGAAAAACTTGCCGCTGTGGCAGCTTTTCCTCCTCCTGCCGACAAGAAGGCCGTCCGACGCTTCCTGGGCTTGTGTGCGTATTATCGCCGCTTCATTGACAACTTCTCGAAGATTGCGGAACCCCTGACTCGCCTTACCAGGGATGACACGCCATTTACCTGGACGCATGAGCAACAGACGGCCTTCGCTGACCTACGACAACGCATGCAGTCAGCACCCGTCCTGGCACATTTCGACGAAGAGGCTGACACCGAGGTGCATACTGACGCCAGTAACATCGGCCTTGGCGCAGTACTCGTCCAACGTCAAGACGGCATTGAAAGAGTAATTGCTTATGCTAGCCGCTCGCTGTCCCGTGCCGAGGCGAACTACTGTACTACAGAAAAAGAGTGTCTCGCGGTCGTCTGGGCGATCACGAAGTTTCGCCCTTATCTCTACGGCCGCCCCTTCAAAGTGGTGACAGACCACCATGCTCTATGTTGGTTGGCGAACATACGCGATCCTTCAGGACGACTGGCACGGTGGAGCTTGCGGCTACAGGAATTTGACGTCACTATAGTTTATAAGTCTGGCCGCAAGCACGAAGACGCCGACACGTTGTCGCGTGCTCCCGCCGAATCTGTCAGTCGACAGTCAGAGGACGACGACGGCTTCCTGGGCGCCCTCACTACGTCGGACTTGGTCAGATGGCAGCGTGACGACGCTGAAATTCGACCTCTCATCGACCACTTAGAGGGCCGTCAAACAACCATACCACGCCATCTACGTCGCGTCTTGACGTCCTTCTGTCTACGCGACCATGTGCTGTACAAGAAGAACGCCCGCCCGAATGACCGAGCCTACCTCCTAGTAGTTCCCAAGGACTTGCGGGACGATATTCTTTTCGCTTGCCACGACGAGCCTACATCTGGCCACCTCGGCTCCTCACGAACGCTTGCTAGAGTGCGCGAGATGTATTACTGGCCCGGGCTGTCGGCAAGCGTAAAACAGTATGTTAAAGGCTGTCGTGAATGTCAGCGGCGAAAGTCACCACCCCTGAAGCCCGCCGGGTTATTGCAACCCATCGAACCACCTCATAAGCCATTCAACCAAGTCGGCTTGGACATTCTTGGGCCGTTTCCTCTATCAACCGACGGCAACAAGTGGGTGATTGTCGCCACTGACTATTTAACCCGGTATGCTGAGACAGAGGCGCTCCCACGAGCCACGGCTTCTGAGGTAGCGCAGTTCTTCATGTGTCACATTGTCTTGCGCCATGGTGCCCCATCCATTGTTATCACAGACAGAGGAACGGCGTTCACGGCACAGCTCATGGACGAAATTTTTCAACTAAGCAACACCAGGCATCGAAAGACGACCGCTTACCATCCGCAGTCCAACGGCCTTACGGAGCGACTAAACAGGACCATCACAGACATGATCTCTATGTACATCGACGTCCAGCACAAAACATGGGATCGTATCCTGCCTTATGTGCCACGCGCCTTCAAAGGGGGCTAACGACGTTTATTTATGAGCAGCTGGGCTCTGGAGAAAATGGCGGCGAGAGCTAACCATCGAGCGGGGCGGTTAGCACGCGCACTTCGTTCTTCTTGCGCCTCTGCGCTTGCCCTATTCCCACTACTACAGGTGACATTATATATATATATATATATATATATATATATACGTGCTTGTCTATTGACCCTTTTCGCGGCGATCCCGTGGGCGCTGCCATGTTCGATCACGTGGTGACACGTCCATTGCTTGCCTCAACTGCCTCCGTTGCCTCTTTGTTTACAATGCAAGTGTATGACGCCGGCGCGGCTTAGAAAACATCTGTTTTGGGAGATATCGTATAGACGGTGACTGGGTGAACGACACGAAGCTTTGATCAGAGCTTCAGAGAACATGCAAAAGCGCTTTCGGAGCTGATTAAGCCATGTCCAAACGGCGCAAGCAGCTTATATGGTGCTTGTTCTAAAAGCGGGGCTAAATATGTATTCCAAGCTATCCAAGCTTTCCGATTATGAATTCAGTCAGGATTAGTGTGTTTTGCTCTTTGTTATTTATTCGGCAAATATTTTGAAGCAGTGGCTTGTTAGTTTCTGACTCAGTGAAGTTCCTCGCTGCGGCCACTATCTGATTATTTTCTGCCTAATCGCTCGCGCATGTGCTCAGTTCCGATAGATTTGTTCTTGCTGCGCACAAGGCTTGAAACGTAGCTGTTTTGTACATTGTAATACCTTGTAGCAAATATATATTACAGCTAGTAACTCGCTTACTCTTGTGGACCATCACGAAACATTCAGCTTCGACCATTCGTGCGCCATAGGTGTAGTCCGTCATTTATTGTGCGTGTATACAGTGCGCATATATTCAAGTGTGCGCCCATTCACTTATTCTTGATACGTCGGCGATAGAGTGGGTGTAAGTTTTCCTGCCATTTGGGACAGATGTGTATAGATAACGTGCGCGAAACTTACGGCGCTACTCCCTTTGTCATTGTTTAACGATCGAGTGGTACGTACTCACTCTTGCCGACGTTCTGGGGATGAAGCCCTTTCTTTGAAGGTTAGCGATACAAGGCTGGCGGATGAGCAAATTTCTGTATCATCGAGGAAACCGGTACATCACGAAGCGCCGGTAACAGGTTCCGACAGTTGCAGCAGCGGTCCGCGAACTTGGCCACACAGATTCATTCTATTCCTTAACATGCCAGTCACTATTTTTGCAGCCAACTAGTACACACGTCTTCAATCCACATGATTCAACCTAGCATGATTTGAGCACAGTGTGTTAGCGAAAACTCAGTTTCATTTCCGACAGCTGATCGCACAGAAGCAAGGTAGAAGCGGTAATGGTTTCGTACTCGTGCGCGGTCGCTGAGGAGAGATATGGCGCGCCACCGTGAGCGCCATCTCGTTTCTCTAAAACAAACTGCTCCGCGAAAAGGGTCAATAAGCGCACAAACTGCCTGTAGATGAAAGGATTGTTGGGCGAGTTTGTATAAACTGGTTTTGAGGACCACAGCGCTTAGATGACGCTGACAAGGTGACACGTCATCTATAAATTTTATGATTATACAATACCTGTATCAAACAGACTAGCCCAAAAGGCTGCACCCGTGTACTGACCTAATAGTTGTTGAAACAGAGCGAAAAAAAGTTGCAGTGGCTTAGCTCGGCTATGCCAGGATATACGTAGCGTTAGCAAAGGTTCAGCTGATTATTCTTAGCTTTCCTGGTTGTCTAGATTGTCAAGGATTAGCTTGATTGTCATGCTTACTGCTGCTCCAATGACACACACGCGGTATACGTATTATGTGGCACATGTATTCATTCCTCCTACGCTCAACCGCTGATTGCCAGGCAACTACTTCGGGATCCGATGAGTCAAGCTTCTCCGTTCTTCTGCGCTGTTGAGCAGCATTTGCGCTTTCCTTCTCCATGGCTATACCACACTGGCAAACGCCAGTCAGAAGCGCAGCGGCTCCAGCGCAGTGTCAGACGGCGACTGCGCAGCGAGCGCGCGCCGGCGCCAGTGCGTCTACCCCGGCTACGACGTCACTCCTCTGGAATGCGCAGACCGGCGGCGGTGAGTCGCGCGCGGCGGCGGCGGAGTGCGCGAGAGGTGCCGGCTCCGGTGGCTCCGGTGCGCAAGCCGTGTGACATCACTGATCCTTGCGCATGCGCAGCACGGCTCTTGATGTGCCGCGCGAAACGGGCTTGGCTAGGCCAGTGTAGCTAACGCTACAAAAAAATGCAAAACGAAGAACATAATGGACGAGCCCGTGTCACTTCTACTGAGCGTTTCGAGCGTCGTCATCATATAGCGTTATTTGAGATATGCAAACAAAATGAGTCAGGGCCCTTTTCCCCTGTCCGATTATTCTGAGGTGCTCATCCTTCTCATAGACAGACAAGCAATAAACTTTATTGATGGTCCTGAGAGGTTCCGATGCCCCCTATTTAGGAAATTGATGAAGCCGTGGGCCACTCCCACGTTGTGGCTTTTTTATTGCAATTATATGGACACTTCAACCGGATTTCTGCCGTCGGCGTTGCCGTCGCCGTCGCCGTGAGGTTCTGTATAAATAAAATCTTCGCCGCGCGCCGTATGGCTGAGCGGAAGCGTGCGGGGACGCGCACTATCACGGAGAGCGAACGCACTCAATCTCCCACGCGCAAGCAAGGAAGCGGGACGCCAGCGCCGGAGGGAGCGGGGGGGGGGGGGGGGCACCTCTACTCTGCCAACAACCGCGCTCGTCGCTCGCCCGCACCGTCTCTTATCTCTCCCACGCGCAAGCAAGGAAGCGGGAAGCCAGCGCCGGGGGGACCGGGGGAGGGGGGCACTTCTACTCTGCCAACAACCGCGCTCGTCGCTCGCCCGCACCGTCTCTTATCTCCACACGGCTCTGACCTTTATGCACTGTGCATTCGCCGCTCAGTTTCTGTTGAAGCGATAGACCGCACGTACCTTCGCCCGCTGCAGCGTATGGGCTTGCTGCCAGCGTTTTGACAGTCGTTGTCTGCAGTCATTCAGTGTGATCTATTCATGTTTGTTTGTGCGCGCTCACACCACGCTTGTTCATTCACTTAGTAATAGTCGGGCCACATTTTCCAACGCACGCTACACATGTAATGCTGCCCGGATCGGCAGTGCAGCGCTACAGGTGCGTCCCTTCGCACGCGCTGCACACGGGAAGCGCTTCTCATCAACACCACCGTTTCACACGCGCCTTCTCGTGGTCATCGAGTCTCTCTTCATATCGGTCTACTTACGCCGCAGCACACCTGCTTACTTAATCAGCTCATGTTTACTACAATTCATATTGCTACCAAAGCCGCTCACCTTACTTCGTATGACATTGCTGTGTTGCTATCGCATTCATTGCTTCGCCCTTAGGGCGAAACTGTGACTTTTTTTTTTGTTTCTAGGAATGCAAACAAACGCACAAGCTTGAAATACAACGGAATCTTTCAATACAAAACTAGCGCCCAAAGTTTAAAAGCTTATACGATAAAGCACATAACCGGCGAAGGTGCTTTATGTAAAAAGTGTAAACAGCATAACCGCTTCACTTCCTATCAGGATTTTCCAACTACAAGGATTCCCTAAGCTACGTCGTTTGTCCCTCTACAGAGGAATCGGCGAGGTTTCACAGGCTTTTGTTTTTAGGAACCCCTCCGCAATCGCAGCTAGATGTGCTTGAACATCCGCTGCAGTTTAGTATCGAAGAAACGTGCGAAGAAAGCAGGGCATTTTACCAACGTTCAGAAAAAAAAATCGCACAACGCAGCGAGCATCGATATACGAAGGTTTAATAACGAATTCCTGTACGTCGTTGACTTTTTCTGTGTTATACAAAACTTCAGGTAGCCTGCAAACAAACAGGCCCGTCGGAGCCTATATGACAAACTTGTCGAGCACAGATGCATGATCGAAAATGAGCCAAGTATTGTTCGTAACAATACGCGTAAGTATTCGCATGTTCGGCACATCTGCCACGGTGCGGTTTTACTATATTACTCAGCAGTGACTGGACTGGGTAGATGCGATAATTCTAAGCAGCTATCATCTCATCATTTATTTGCCAGATCCACCCTGAGAAGCCAGTGGACTATTCCCATAAAGTCGTTTGTGAGGGGCAGCGTTTGAAAGAGTGCAGTCGGCCACAAAAATGTACGGGACACGGGTTCCAGGACAAATGTGACTTCCTTCACTGTTCAAGGCATGAAACTTCTAAATTATAATGGATCACCGTGCTTGTCGCTAAAACTACAAAATATTTAAAGTTTGAATTCGAGTTAATGATGCCCAGACTGCGGCAGCCAGAATCCATATTGTTTACGCCAATCCCGTGTTCCGTAAACATTTTTTTTTGGACAACTGTACATGAGCGCCACAGGTATAGGTATATGTGCTGTGCCAGCACAAATTTGTCATCGACAACTGCGTCCCTGCAAATATTGTCAAGAAAACGAAATCTATAAGATAGTTTTAACGCAGTTGCATGCAGTTTGATGCAGCCAAGAGATAAAACGAAACGTTTTTTTTTTATTTTTTTTTTTACGCGCATGTTTGTGGGACCCTCGTGGGCGTTTTGACGAGGCGCGCAGCTTGCCTGTGATTACGCACTGCTAAATGCTTATATAGGCGCGCACCTCTTCTGTTCTTGTGCTACTGCTCTTTCAAACCAGTTACAGTGGACTGAATGTATTATTCTACACACCTATTGCTTACGTGTCTGTTTTACTGGTCTTGATACATTGCCCCCTTGTCCTCCCTCCTTGTGATTTTATGTTACTGCTCGTCTCTTTATTGTTGTACCCACTCCCCTGCTATAATGCTTCAGCGCTGCTGGATGCACTGTAAATAAATTAATAAGCGCCGTAATACCTTCGCAATAAATTAGAAATACGCCCCCGTGATGTAGAGCAACTCAGTTATAACGTGGATTTCAGTGTTCAGTAAATACAAACAAAACACTTATTTATAAATATCATTTATAAATAATAATAAATTAACGATAATAAGAATGCCAGTAATCTTAGGAGCGCCAGTTTGTGGGCTCTACAGGCGGGCGACGCTGCAGGTTTCGGACGCCCAAGCCGAGATAGCGTCCTCCGGTTTGTCGGGATCGAGGTCGCAGAACTCCGGGAACAGCCGGGGTGCTCCGCCCACCAATTCCCTGAGAACGGGCAGGAGGACAGCGGTGAGCTTGTGCGACCCGGCCGGCGACAGGTTGATGCCGTCGGACAGCAGCCGGCTCCAGTGCTGACGAAGCCATGCGTAGGATGATGAAACGTAGAGACATAAGCATAGAGTCGACGACTGACGCGGTAAACGGAACTGTTGATTGTGGTTTAATAAAAATTCTTTTGCAATGCATACACAGGGCCATCCCGCAGAACCGTTGGTGTTTGTATGTAGGAAAGGGCGGCCTGAAGATGTGTCGGATAAAATTTTGAAACTTTGTAACTCGTAATACTTGGTAGGACGTAGCTTACACTATCGAACAAGTTGCAATTGAATCAGAGAGCGCGTCTTCAAACAAATATGCACATACCGGCTGCGTGCGCGCGTGTGTGTGTGTGTGTGTGTTATATACCACAGATTTTTTTTTTTTTTTTAAGATCGCCTGTGGCACAAAGTACAATTGGAGTCTTTGAGCTGGGTTACTCGGAAGAGGCGGACATTACTTATGCCAGAAATCGAAATGCATGATCAACTAATTATCAAAAATTTGCTAATTAACTTTTAAATTATTTTATTTGCGGTACATATTGCAATTTGCGCATTGTAGCCAGTGAGTTCGCAAACCGTATCCACTTGGAACGAATTCTCAGGATGACACCTGCTTCTAGATATTCATTCCAAAAGCAGGCGATGAAATGCGCATACATTCGCGTTCCACTTATTTTCGTGATAGAATGCAAAAAATGACGTTTTCGTAAAAAAAAAAAAGTAAGCGGAACAACCGTACGTTTTTTTTTTCTTTTTTTTAACTGTATATCGAAACCGGTGCCATCCTTAGGATTCGTTCCTAGTCGGTATGCCTTACAAGTTCACCGGTAACAATTTGTAAATTGCAACATGTGCCGTAAAGTAATTAGTAAAAACTTGTTTAGTGCGATTTTGTTAATTAGTCGATTACGCATTTTGATTTCTATACTCGCGGACAACTTTCTGTGGCAATGAAGGGAAAGCTACGGAGGCAAAGCGCGCACAAGTGAGAGCGCTTGTGAAAAGAGTCCCTCGCTTAAATACAGGTTTGTTTAGGCTGGGGAAGAGAAAACCGAAACACCGTATTAGCAACAGGTAAATAAGACAGAACACACAACTGAGTGTAAAAGTTTGCTTATTTTGCGGCTTTTCCCTTCCGCGTCCGAGCAAACGCGAAACCATCGCACGTGGAAGCTGCGTCGATTCAGCGTCTGTTCCAAGCAACCAAAAGCACGGTCAAACGCTGCCGGACTACTTGGCGCGGTAACGCATGTGCAGCAGCCACGCGCCCGTAGCTTTCCTTTCATTGCCACAAAAAGTTGTCCGCGAGTATAGTGTAAGTAATGTCCGCCTCTTCGAGTAATCCAGTTCAAGGATTATAATTTTGCTATCTGTCACAGG
>NC_051159.1:115229231-115424231 GCF_013339745.2 Dermacentor silvarum | reverse complement strand
CCTGCGGGACGTTGTAGTGCAGTGACAGAAGGGTGGTACTCTGAAATACTATATGTACCAAGTGAACATCGAAACAGCAGTGGCGCACCGACGTGGGGGGGGGGGGGGGGGGGGTGTAACCCCCCCCCCCCTGAGGCCGACATACCCCCCCCCCCCCTTTTGTTTAACCAATCGAAGATCCCTGCCTGCTTCTCACGCACGCTTCCCGGAAACTGCAGCTTATGTAGCAGTAATGTTTACCGGGAAGACGCTGGCGGCGAACGCTATGCACGAAAGGCGAGCATTCTGGTAGAAACGCGGCCTCTTGCGTGCGCCGATCCTGGAGGTAGTGCACAGCCGCGCCAAAAAATTGCATCATTTTCAGGTTTCTGTTATTGTTTCGCACTTTTAATATTTCAGAAAATTTAAGATAAAAGGCATGCGCTGTCGGTGTTTTGTTTCGCGACATTTGTTAGTGGGCTGTCATTCTCCACATTCCGAGGAATAAGTTTGTCACGAATTTAAGATAATTTCGTATGAACAAGCTTAGGGATAGAATGCTGTGGCAAAATAAGCCGCATATACCGTATGGAATATAGCAAGGCGTGGCAAATACATATACCTAAATATATACGGGAATTTTCCATCACGGGATCCCGGAGCCGATGCCGACGCCGACACCGGATTTTCTGCGACACAGGGTAAAGCTATCGCGTTAAACGGTTCCCAGCTATACGGCTACTAAGAGACCACTGCCGGTGTCCTCGAAAGACAAACTTCGCAGCCTACGAAAAATGCTTGGAAGGGTTAGCGCAGGACAAACATGGTTCGTTCAACACTGTGTCAAGTCTTCGCTGACAGTTCGATCAGACGATTCTTAACTGTCATGATACGAGCGACCAGGGTGGTCCAGAAAACTTTCTGTTGGTCACACTGAAGAAAAAGCCAATTGTAAGATTAAAAAAAAAAAGTAAGGCTATTTGATTTTGTTTGAAGTTAGACATCAGGCACTATATAGGTCGAAAAAAGACACGAATAAGCCAAGAGAGGGAGTGCATTTTCCTTTCCGTTCGTACAGAGTTGTGTCACTTGTCTCATGATGTGCCAGGAGGAGCGGAGGGTCCTGCGGGTTGGTCATAATCACAGTGACTGAGGAAGAAGATGGGGATAAAGAACGGTTCCACTGAAAGGCAGTGATGCTATTAACCAAGGTAGTTCTGGCTGGTGGCCGTTGGCAGAAAAAGGTTAGCTCTAGGACCTAAAGATGAGCTGGGGAACAGGGAAAGGCATTTTCGAGGGCCGTCTAATCAGGCCGGCCACTTTTGGAGGGGTTAATTTCGTACGTTCAGGGGATGGGGTAGTGATTGATTGATTGATTGATTGATTGATACATACATACATACATACATACATACATACATACATACATACATACATACATACATACATACATACATACATACATACATACATACATACATACATACATACATACATACATACATACATACATACATACATACATACATACATACATACATACATACATACATACATACATACATACATACATACATACATACATACATACATACATACATACATACATACATACATACATACATACATACATACATACATACATACATACATACATACATACATACATTACATACATACATACATACATACATACATACATACATACATACAGCGCCGGTGACCATCATAAAGCACGTCCGCCGCGGTGTCTTAGCGGCTATGGTGGTGCGTTGCTAAGCACAAGGTCGCGGGATCGAATCCCGGCCGCGGCGGCCGCATTGCGATGGGGGCTAAATTCAAAAACGCCTGTGTCCCACGCATTGGGAGCACGTTAAAGATCTCCTGGCGGTCATAATTTTTCCGGAGTCCCCCATTACGGCGTGCCTCGTAATGAAATTGTGGTTTTGGCACGTAAAACCCCAGAATTCATTTTTTAAACTCAAATCAACACTTCAAGGTGTTCCACAACAAATAACTCGCACCTAAAAAAGAAGAAAAAAAAAAGAAAAAGAAACTAGACACCTAAAACTGGCATCTAAAAGAAGCGTGGCGGGTTCTGAAAATCATTACTCCGGAAAATGTAGTGACACATTAAATTCGCTCTTAAGCCAATGCAAAGACCAACATGAATCACACCATTCATTATGTTTTTTTACGCATCTCTATATCGTATCAGCTGTTTCGTAAGCCAACATGTCCCGCGAGACTAAGTACCAGCATTCCTTTCCTTTCTTTCGTCTGGCAGCGTTCTTATCGGCACAAAAAAACGTCGACGCGCGTCCTCGCGATATTTGTGCCGATAGTGTAGCCCGTACTGATAGGAAAGCCGCAGGAAGACCTCGCATGGCCCCGTACGTTACGCAATTACGCACAAGGTTATGTGGATGCTTCGCAATTGCTTGGTCTCGAACTGCCATGCATAGATGACGGTGCTAGAAAACTGGCTTCACGCAAGACTGTTTAGACGGGTAAAAGAACGGCGGCAAAACAAAACTGACACAACCGAAACAAAATCGCTCGTAATTTTCGTGGTTCTTTTGAACTTGAAGCATAAAGCACAAACTCACCTCGAAAAGGACTCTGCGATAACTGATCCCCAACCACCGATGTTGAAGGCAGACTGAAAATATGAAACACCTTGTCAGCATTCAACCTGCAAACGATGGCCTTTAGAAATCTGGACAAAAGTACTACGCATCGCTCGTAAAGGTTAGTGGTGTAGAAATACGATGCGCAGGACATATCCCCTTCAGCCAAGCCTATCCCCTCAGTCAAGGTGTACACATTTGTGAACACGACTCATTTTTGCCATTTCTGTGCAGTTGTGGCAAGGAATAGACCACAAAAATGAAGCTTAGGGTAAATTGAACGTTCTGCTTACCTCAAGCACCTTCATTTTAGTACTGAGGGAAATATATCGCTACCGAAGGCCGCCTTGGAGAAGGCACTACAATGTTTGACGGCAGGTGTGACGTGGGACATTTCTGTCGCAATTAGGAAGTTTTTTTTTCTGTCTAGTAATGCTTGCAACCACTAGTTAACTTGTGCAAGTAATTCGCGCTAGTTATTCAATTCTTTTTAAGAAGAAACGTACCATTACTGAGTGCACAATAATTAGATACTGATAACCACTCTGTAATTATGGTGACTCATCATAAAATGCAGAAAGAGTCATTCTACCACCTTGACTTGCTCTTAATGGAGTCTGCAGCACCTTGGCAGAAAACTATGCAAATTTCATACATTTTCTACAAACGAATTTATTCCCCCGTCTCTTTTACCGTCACCTCTTCCACCCCGCACAATATCCCTCATACTGCCCCTACTGTGAAGCGAAGCCCACAGTATATCGTTGCACGTGGGAATGCTCACACCCTCCGGGCCACTCGCCTATTCTTTCACCTTCCTCCTGGAAGACTGCGCTGACCAGCTTAGACTCGCAAGAACAGCGACGGCTGATACAGCGGGCACGCGGGTTGGCGTGAGCCAATGGGGTCCTGAATTAAGGGCTCCACCCTACGAGGAAGTCGCCCAACCTCATTAACAATAAATGTTTCTTGCTCTCTCTCATACATTTATCGAAAGTCGATCATAATTTGTGACTGAAGGGGTTATACTCGGGGTTAGATTAGCCATGACCTGTAAGAGTGAACAACCAGTGCTTACATAGAGGCTACTGGCGTCCGATAGAAGTTCCGGATGTTCATAGTCCGAATAATGAACGCTAAACGTTGACATATGCACCGGTACTGCACAAAAATCACTATGAAGTCTTAAAAACATAAAACAATAAATTCTGGGGTATTAGTTGCCAAAAGGACGATCTCATTATGAGGCAAGTACTCCGAATTAAATTTGACATTAACTCTGCCGCGTTATTTATGTGTGAGAGTAACTCGTGCAGAATGTAAACGCGCGAAGTACACATCAGAGCTTTGGCGAAATAACGCGACGTACGGCACGCTGAAAAAATTACCCAAACGTAAGTAATAATAAATAAATTCCGGATTTTTCCGTGCCAAAACCACGATATGTTAATAAGGCCCGCCGTAGTGCGTAGGGGACTCACGGCTTAACTTTGACCACCTGAGGTTCATTAACGTGCACCTAAATCTAGGTACGCCTGCGTTTTTGCATTCAGCCCCCTTTGAAATGCGGCTTCCGCGGCAGGGACCGAACCTGCGACCTCGAGCTCAGGAGCGCAACGCCATAGCATCTACGCTACCGGGGCTGGTGAAATCCTAACAAAGTACACGTTTTATTATTCATACGTAGTGCAGACTAGACATTAGAGACTTTTAGTATTGCGGAAAATGCTTGCGTTAGCGTTAGCGTGTTACGCACGCTAAATCTTTGCGGAACGCTCTTCGATAGAGTTTTAGTATAGCGTAAGACAACGATGCGCCGCTAAGCGCAAAACCATCTAGCTGCGAGTAGTCAAATCTGCAAACTGAGCAGCTCGACAACCAAACTATCCGTGTGGATCCACGCCAAGCCTTGAAACGAGCCTGCATGTCAAGCGCTCGGGCCGAGGGTGCCACCATGTTTGCAACGCTAAGAACTTAGCGAGCGTTTAGCGTCTCCGCTATATTTGAAAAATAGCGGACGCACGCTACCCGCAAAACTGAAATAGCGTTCTGAGCATGCGCAGTCTGACCCCGCTATTTTATTGCGTTTAGCGTGGTGCCATTTCCGCAATACTAAAACTGTCTATTGACTGTTTTTATGTTACGTCACGTTATAGTGTTACATATAGCATACTACATACATGTTAAACACGAGGAATACGGGAGATGGCAATTCAAGACAATGAGCACCACGAGAACAAGGTGAGAACAGAAACCGACGTTTCGACAAGTGGACTTGTCTTCTTCAAGGCGACATATGTTCTCCTCGGCACCGTATATATAGGTACGGTTCTTCTAAAGGGCAGAGAGGGTAAGGCGGGTGGGCGAGGTAACAAGCGAGAGTGTGTTAGCGGCGATACATTCAAATTGGCACGTTAAAGGGACACTACAGGATAAATTATGTCAGATGTATTAGTAACTTGCAAAAAAGAAAAAGACGCAAGAATGAAAGACTGGGAGCGACGCGCCCTTGAAGCTCTCGCACTAGCAAGCCGTGACGTCGTAAATTTTGACAGTGTCTTCTGAGGTCTATATAGTTGATTACTTGCCAGTAAAGACCGACTATAGACTCGCCGTGGTGGCGTAGCAGCTAGGATTGCGCTCTTATAGACACGAGGTCCCGTGATAAAATCCCGGCCGCGGCGGCCGCATAATTCGACGGGGGCGAAACGCAAAAACTGCCGTGTACCGTGCATTGTGTGCACGTGAAGGAAACCCCAGGTGGTCGAAGTTATTCCGGTGCCCCTCACCCCCCCCCCCCCCTTCTATACGGCGTGTCTCGTATACATATCGCGGTTTTGACACGTACAACCAAATAATTAAGGATCGACTGCATTGTTCTCTAAAAGTGCCATGGAGAGTGAACTTAGAAAAAATTTCAAAAGCTTTTACTGGGCCGCAGTGGCCCAGGTATACGATAAATGCTTTGAAATCCGTGGCGTCGCACTGAGGTACCGGCACTGTCGTTTCGCGACCATTTAAAAAGAAAGAAAAACGGGAACCTGCACCATCACTTTCTCTTCTAACAATGAGCCTAGTTTAGCAAATATTACCGGAAACGGAGATTTGAAAGCATATTTTATCCGTATAAACTTATATATAGTGTTTCTCTTTAGTGTCCCTTTAGCGTGTATGTTAAGTTGTGCTATGTTATACGGCTGCTCGACTCACCGCGATATAGCCGGCCCATTGGCTCTGGTGCTGCCCTGCTGAGCCCGATGCCGAGACGGCCACATTCCGATGGAGGTATAATGCACAATTAAACGGGCTTCCTGCATGGCATGCACTGGGTGCATGTTAAAGTACCCAACGCGGTCGAGAAATTATTCCGCATAGGCCTCCACTTACGGCGGCGCTCATCTGTTCCGTTTCGGGACGATAAACGCCCGGAATTTTCTTTTACGGCTGCTGTTACGTTCCTTGAGAAAGCCTGCAACTCCGCCGCGAAAAAAAAACCGACGACACGTGACTCGAGAAAAACGGCTCCGTTATTTCTCACCTGCGTCAACGTGTCTCCAAACAGGTAGATCCTGGGCCACGCCACGCGAGAGGAATCAGCCGCCGCGTTCGACATGCTCGACAATTGGTTCGCACTCACTGCCAATACTGCTACGACGCACACTGACTGGGCACGACTGCTCACGGCTCCGCTATCTACGCACTGTAATTGCCGGAAGCAGTAATGTTTTATCGAACTAATTATTCTTGTTCACGCAGGGTATACCGCTGACCGCTCAACGATCGGGCTGCGGTCGGCTTTGTTAATCATAAAGGCCACGCAGCGTATCACTCTGGGCCAAGGACAAAGTTCGCAGCGTCAGTCACATTAGAGTGGCAAAAGATAACGCGCGATGCTATCAAAGGATGCCCAAGCGACATCGTTCGTTATAGCCACTGTTGATCACTCCGTTTATTTGGTGGCACAAGATAAGCGCGCGATAGGGGATTGTTCGGCCTTGAAATTTAATATTTTAATGACAACAGAAGTCGTTCCGAGGATTCCAGTTTAAAACAATTCATTACTCATTTACCTCCATCGCAAGTTAAGAAACAAACGGGACTGTATACTTTATAAGAGGGACGGCGCTGACAGGCATCTGAGCATAAAGAGCACTAATTGATGCGTGAAAAGTGACAGCGGAGCTTGCGGTAATAATCTATTTCCGGTATTTGCTAGGAATACAATCGCTGTACACACGCTCACACAAGCAACTCGAGAACAAAGGAAGTATAGGTCAATATCTGCCTCACGCAATACGCGTTATCGCGAGTTTCCGTCGTATACACGAATCCCAATGCTGATATCGTATACGCCAAGTATTTTGATTTCGCTAGTTTTAATTGAGGCGCGCTGCGACGGAGTAAAACCCTTTCGACTACCAGCAGCGAACACGCGTCGTCCGCTAATTACGCGACAGGACAACAGCCTATTTCATTAAACAAACAGGGCAACAGGATGACAGAGTTTAAGTGATGACAAAGCGGAATGCCTGCTACTATATAGGCCTGTGCCCCCACAAGCACGCACAATCCCTGCTACAACGCCGGAAGAAAGCGTGGAAGTAATCGAGAACCGGCATCAATTGCCTCCGAAAGAAGCCACCTGAACAACCTGACAAGCGCAAAAAAAAAAAGAAAAAACTGAAATTATCGCACTTGACAACCGCTGAGCCAGTTTAAATGAGACCTATTGCTTTTAAAATAAGTTAAATTTTAGTTACCATTGGAATACCCATATCTTGGACCACTGGACGTGCGCCATTATACAGGGTGTCCCAACTATCATGCACCAAGATTTAAAAATATGCAAAGGCCACGTAGCTGGATAGAACCAAGGTAATATTTACATATATATGTCCATATTTATCCTCAAATGATTCTAAAAATTGACCTAAATAGAGACCTTGAAGCACCAAGTTTCAGATTTTAAAGCAAGTAGGTAATTATATATGTAACAAGAAAATATATCAATATTAAACTATATCAATACTCTAGTAAGTTACACGACATATAATGATTAAAGGCCAACTGCAACACAATTTCACTTTGGCTAAATTTGTTGTAACTATGTAACTAGTATACAGGGCGTCCCAACTATCATGCACCAAACTTTAAATCTATGCAAATGCCACGTAGCTGGACAGAACCAATGTAATGTTGGTTGCCGTCCCTTGGAGATACTCAGATTATTTTTGTATCCCGCCTAATTATATAATTAGTCTTAATTAATCAGCTTCTCAATTATTATAATTAGATTAAAAGTACCAATGAGAAAATTAGAGCAACATGAAAAACTCCGGATACAGCTTTCTGTTGCTCAATACGTACTAAAAGTTTTTCCGAGCGTGGAAGAAGCCCTGCGAATAGACGAGGCAACCTAAAGTTTGCCCGCGCGGCACCAGCGCCGATTGCTCCCCTGGCGGAAGGATGGAAGAGTCGAAGGTCGCCGCTCGGCCAGCGCTCGCCTGTATTCTCTACGGCGCGAGCGATCGTGCGCGTACTTTTCGCAACGGCGAGCGCGACCTCATCAACCAGGAAAGGTGGCACGCAATACTGCTGTGTTGTTGATTGTCACAAGAGCCTCGAAAGGTCGAAAGCCGACCGTGAAGTCCTACAGAATTCTGGGGAGGTGGTACGAGAAGGACAGACGACAAGCGTGGATAACTGCGGTGCGCCGAGTCAAGTAAGCGACGTACTTTCGCATTCGCGTGCAATATCACGGCCGCTCGATAAAAACGCAATAGTAATGTGCCTGTATTTAGCGCATGGCCGTTTGTTTAGACGTGTCGCGTAGTTGAATCGTACAGTGACATCCGCCGTGTTAGCTTAGCGGTAAATGCATACGTGTAACGCTGCTAAGCTCGACGACGCGAACTCGATTCCCAGCCACGGCGGCCGCATTTCGATGGGGGCGAAATGCAAGAATACAGTTCTTACCATGTACTTTGATTTTTGTGCACGTTAAAGAACCCCCCGGTGGTCAGATTTATTCCTGAGACCCTCCATTACAGCGTGCCTCATAATGATATCGTGCTTTTGGCACGTAAAACCCACGAATTTAATTGATTGTACTGTTCGTTCACTCGCGATCGGCAACGACGAGCTCAAGATAATTATATCCTTTTTCCAAACGCTGCAACTTAAATTCCTAGTTGTACAGGCAACAAATAGGGCCGCACGTTACTTGTCTTTTGTGTGTTGGCAATCCGTATTTAATGCAAGCTGCGATCATCGCATGCGGCGGTAAGCGGCAGATCGCAAAGCAGTTGCCCGAGACGCGCGCGTTGTTTGTTGCTTGGCCAAGCTTTCTAGGTTCACAATATCCAAGCATGCTTTAAGGTAATTGCCACCTTGCACATTCTTCCTGCTTCACACTTTCTGCCAAGAATCTTCGTTTCGTGTAGTAGTCGGCCATCGGTGTGAGCTTACTTTAGCTGCGGCGGGGCATTCGCCCGACGAGAAACTAGATTTGCTTTCATGAGGCATGTATCGCTAATTCTTGCGCTCGTGCTGCTGGTCCCAAGGTAATCGCTGGTTACCGTGATCTGGGTTCATTTCGCGGAGCAGTTTGTACGAGTGATTTCTCATGACCAGTGAAAAGATACCTCGCTCAATAATGCAATGAGTTGCCATGACTCTATAACATCTGCATTGAACAAGGCATGATATACATGAAATATTTATACAGCATGGTACAAGGCATTATGCGCATATGTAGTACTTACATCGTTAATTAATTTTATTGGCTTATTCTTGCCTAATGCATGTGTCTTTCTGTGCTGACAGTGCTGATGCCACTCCCTGGGAGCCAAAATGAGAGCAACCGTGCGTGCGCGCCCAGCTGCCAACGAAACCAAGGGCAATCGTCACCGTCTCTGCACATCTCTGCAAGGATGTATGACCGCTCTGTGACTGCATCATAGAGAAATAAAAGTGACTAAATTACTGAACTCGGTGTGTACCTCTAACTCGGTGTCGTTCTTGGACACCTCCGACACGCACTTGGCTTCCACTGTCACCTCACCGCCCACAATTTGTTCAACACGACACACGTGTGGAAGCAGACGCTCACCTTTCTTGAGTTTGCCGCCACGAAAAAAGCTGTTGGTGTCGGCAACCGTCTTGAAACCGCACTGCAGTCTTCGCTTTTCAGCAAGCACGCGATCTGCCGCCGTCGAAAACGAAGCGCCATGAGCACGAGCAGCGAATGAAAGCGCGGGCGAAACAATGTAAACAAAGCGGACACTGCACCACAGCGCGACCGCGCTGCTTGAAATTTCCACATTGGGGGCGCTGTCAGGAGGCGCAGCAGCGCCTTCTGGCGATCGTTTTCTCGTCTATACACGCATAATTGTCGCGCGACTGGCGCTCGAGGCACTTTGCGTGTATTCGCGGGCTTCTTTCACGCTCGAAAAACACTTTTATCTAGCACGTATCGAGCAACAGAAAGCTATATCGGGAGTTTTAAAGACGATAGTCTTTTTTGGGCTACCTAAACGCGAAAAACTCTGCCCGCGGGGTGCTTCTTGTCAGCACCGTGTTATCCATCATACCACGTCGTAGGAGCTCCCGGATAATGACGCAAACATATGTCCTTCATCCACTTGTTCGATTTTCATAATTTCATACCACAGCAGTGCGGGAACGGATTTATGCTTAGAGGTCCCTGTCATACAAGAAATAACTGTTTAAGGAGCCACTTTCGCGCTGCTTTTGAGAACATAGGCAATTTCGAAAAACCCCCGTGCTTGCTTCGGCGAGCCTGCCGTTTTCGTCTGCATATACATTTAGCATGTTGAGCAATCAAAAAATTGTTAATTAACCATACAGATCATTACCGTTCCTTCATATCTTCTAAACGAACATCTCAATGCAATGTAAATATACGCTTGAAACTGCACTGTTCAAAATGTTTATTTCTGACTGAATGCAGAAAGAAGGCGGAGGCGTACTCGGTATCGAAACAGCCAGCAATGTAAGCTGCACCGGAGCCCCGAACTTTGAACAGCGAAGCTGTTTAATATGCCAGGCGTAATTTGTGGTTCGTATCAGGAAACTACCAAGAAAGAAAGTAAACTTCCTTGGCGCGGCAGGACTCGAACCCGCGTACGCCCGGTCCCAAAGCGAGCGTCGTAACCACTAGGCTATTTTTTAACATGGTATTTATTACAATGAATAAAACGTTGTATGTACAGGAACTATTTACAATAACATGAGCACAAATATTTTGATCTAAGGTCTCACAGTACCCGACATATAAGTTGTTGCTCCGTATGATGATGTTCCATTCGATACGTTTTTACTGATAGGCCTGCATAGCCTATGGAAATCTCGTATGCAAGACCGAAATGCAGAAAAAAAAAACAATTTCCTCAAGATAGCATTTCGTTCAGATGATCATACACTTAAAGGATATTTACTACCAAGAAGAATGTCAGCCGGCTTGGTATCCACTTTTTATCAGGTGTTTAACTTCAACTTTCAAGTTTTTTGCTGCGAAGGATGGCGTTGCTGTGTGTGACATTTTCTTCATATGGACTGCTCGTTGACGTTCGATTACTCATGTCCGTAACCACTAGGCTATACAGTCACGCTTGCAGAACACGCATATATGCGAATCATATGATTGCGTTCAAGTGTCGTCTTCTTCGTCCACTGCTGGCGCGTTCGTACGCTCGTGCTCTGCAAGGTAAAGAAGTTTTGCGCGCTATGAGAGCAACAGAGAGAAACGCATTCACGGAGTGGGTCTCCTGGAACGTGATGTCAGAATTTGAACTCGGTGTCGGTGTTGCAAGCTGCGCTATGCAAGACGCAGTGACGACCGTAAGTCCGAGACGCGCGAAAAGAAATTATCATATCATGAGCAATAAGATGAAAATTCGCGCACACTTCCGGAAAATGCTGGGCTGCGATCGCCCAGCTTCGCTATTTCAAGCGTTGCGCGGCCGAGTGCAAGGTTAAGCGTTTTTTTAGATGCGAAGCCGCTTATGGCGGGGGCTTTGTCCATCCCTCCCGCGGCGTCCCACACCCCCACAGCGCATGTGCGTTCCCTCCCCCTCTCTCTCCTCTCCTACGCTCCCCCCTTTCTCTCTTCTAGGAATCCTCTACTGTACGGAGCGGCGCCCGTGTGCCACACCCCCGCAGCGCATGCGCGTCCCCTCCCCCTCTCGCTCCTCTCCTACGCTCCCCCTTTCTCTCTACTAGGAATCCTCTACTGTACGGAGCGGCGCCTGTGTGCCACACCCCCACAGCGCATGCGCTTCCCCTCCCCTCTCTCTCCTATCCTATGCTCCCCCTTTCTCTTCTCTAGGAATCCGGAGCGGCGCGCACGACAGGTGGTGCGACAGCTGCAAACTCCGCTGGGGGCGCCACTGTAGTTCCGCGGTATGAAAATGACCGAGCGCGCACGCCTCATTCTCTCTCCCGTGCATCGCCGCGATGAGCGCTCGGGCCGCTGCCGCGAAACCATCTCCCGCTCAAGCTAACCATCTCCCCGCTGCTTCGCATCCACACATGGTTCCCTTTAGCGGGAGATGGAGTAATTTTTTCCTATCTTCTTTTAGGTTACACAGGTCTCGAGATATGCACCATCAGACTCGCGCTAAAATACACTGCTGTAGCGCTTAGCTTTTTAACAAAACGCTCTTTTATGCATTGAAGCACAAAAGTAACTGGAACACGCGTACGCGTATTTCATCGCACACTTTGGCGATGAATACCTCTCCAAACTGGTGCCATCCTCAAAATTCGTTCCTATTGGATATGCCTTGCAAACTAACCGGCTACAATTCGTAAATTGCAATATGTGCTGTAAAGTACATAATTAACAAGATAATTAGAGAATTTCCGTCCATTAGTTGAATATGTGTTTTGATTTCTTGTGCAAGTAATGTCCGCCTCCGTATATTTCAGCTAAAGGAACGGAAAATATGCTATCTGCCAAAGGTGATTTTTAATAATCTGCATAACCTATCATAATATCGTGTGATCATAAATGTGATCACCCGGTATATACAAGCGCCGCGAGAGAACTGCTAGGTTTGGTTTGTAAGGCAAAACAAATGTCGCAGTTTCACCCGAAAGGCGAAGGATCAATTGCGATAGTAAATTAGTAGAGAGCTATACGGAGTAAGGATACGTATTTTATCAGCTGTATAAACTTGGATAGCCCAGCACCAGCAACGCGCAGAACTGTTGTCGACGCCGTCGGCGTTTTATCCGCGTTCGCACCGAACGCGCGTGGCGTTGGTGACTGTTGCCGGTGCCTCTGGGGGCGGCTCGGAGGTTTTCGACGAGATCAGAATGGAGGTGTTTATTACACATAAGGAAGAGACGCTTAATTCTGCAGCCCATAAGGGAGCACGGCGCAGCGTCGTAGGGGATAGGGGGAGTAGGAGGTAAAGAAAAAGTTGTCGCAGTTTCACCCGAAAGCCGAAGCATCAATTGCGATAGCAACTTAGTAGAGAGCTATACGGAGTAAGGATAGTAGTTTTATCCGCTGTACAAACTTGGACATGCAGCAGCACCGGCAACACACAGCACTGTTGTCGACGCCGTCGGCGTTTTGCCCGCGTTCGCACAAAATGCGTGCGGCGTTGGTGACTGTTGCCGGAGCCTCTGATATAAATAGGCACTTGGTGCCGCAGCTAAACGTCGCCTCCCTCCCCCCCCCCTCCCCCCACGGCCGTTCGTGCGTCAGAAGAAGGCGCGTTTGCTCTACATATATGGTGATTGTAAAGGAGGAAAGAGACGCCTACTTCTGCAGCCCTTAATGGAGCACGGCACAGAACGCGCGTTTGTTCTCCGCCGTGCGTTCACTCCCCGTGAAAGCGCGCGTCCCTCGCGTCCTTTCACTCGCACATACAGCGTTCGGCGGCGCGCGGCGATTTCATCTCCATTGACGTCATACGGAACCTCACGGCGACGGCGACGGCAACGGCGACGGCGACGCCGACGGCAGAAATCTGCTTTGGAGTGTCCATATAATTGCTATCGCAATAAAAGAGAAGAGAGATAGTTCAGGGGGCTCGTCCGCACATGGGTAGGCAGCAGAGGCGGCAGGGACCGGCAAGGGCAGGTACGCTCAGCGGTATGCTGCTATCCCACTAGCCTTCACGAACTCCACGAGGCTGTGTAGTGCGGGGAGATGGTAGCGGGATGGGAACAGCAGGTTGGTCAGTGAGTCAGCAGGAAGTCCCTGCAGTCTATAGGCTCGGATGACCTTCGAACGTTCCTGTGCTAGGGCTGGACAGGCGCAGAGTTCGAGTGTCTCGGGGTCACCGCATCGTTGGCACGAGGGGGAGGCGCTGCGGCCTTTGGCATGAAGCCTAGCTGCTGTCCATATGCAGCCAGTCCGGAGTCGCAGCTTGCAAAGGAAAATAGGCATATACGCACGAGATCAACAAACAGATAGACGAGCACTGCCAAGCCCTGTCTAGGCAGCAATGGGACGAAATTTGCAATTCAATCGACGGGCAGATGCGCACGGGTGGGAACTGGAATCTTCTGAAACATTTGCTCGACGACTCGGGCACCAAATCAAACCAGAGGAGTGTCCTCGCTAAAGCGCTACACGAAGCCAAGAAGTCGTCTTCGGAAGCAGAAGTGCTGGAGACGCTAGCTAAGAAGTACCTGCCACTCAAAACTGTGGCCGATGAGGCGCCATACCCAGTATACAAAGGGAAGCCGAACTCCGCGCTGGACGAGCCTTTCCAAGTCAGTGAAATCCGGCGCGCCCTACACGACCTCAATGGTAGGTCGGCACCCGGCCTTGATCACATTAACAACAAGGCTCTCAGAAACCTAGAGGACGAATCAGTCGAGTTTCTCACAAATGAGATAAATCGCATTTGGGAGGAGGGAATTGTACCGGAACAATAGAAAGTCGCGAAGGTCATACTCATCCCAAAGCCCCGTAAACCGCCGAGCTTGAAAAACCTCCGCCCCATCTCACTGACGTCATGTGTAGGGAAGGTGGCCGAACACGCCATCCATAACAGAATTGCCGAGTATATCAAGACCAACGACCTTTTCCCTCACAACATGATAGGTTTCAGGCCAGGCCTCTCCACCCAGGACGCCATGAAGATTATCAAGATCCAAATCCTGGAACGCTGCACTCGGGACACAAGATCCATCCTTGGTTTGGACCTGGAGAAGGCCTTTGATAACATCCGTCACGAGTTCGTTCTCGACGCCATCTCCAAACTCGACCTGGGCTCGTCCTTCCATGCCTTCGTGAAGTCTTTCTTGATCAAACGATGCGCCATCCTCAAGGCTGGAGATTTGGAATCAAAGAAATTGGAGCTGAGTGGAAGAGGCACCCCCCAGGGGTCAGTCATCTCACCGCTCCTCTTCAACATCGCAATGGTCGACCTCTCGAGATACCTAGGCAAGATCCAGGGCATCGGTCACACATCTACGCGGACTACATCACTGTCTGGTGCGCGGGAGGCAGTGACGGACAAGTCGAAGCCGCTCTCCAGGAAGCTGTCGACACTACAGAGCGCTTTCTAACGGACACGGGACTCCGGTGCTCCCCAAAGAAATCGGAACTCCTTCTCTACAGCCCCACTAGAAAGGGCCGCAAGCCACAGAACTAAAAACCCCCCACCGAAATCGACATTAATCTCTACATCAAGTGCGGAGATCCGATTCCCAAAGTCGCGTCCATTAGAATCTTGGGAATGACACTCGAAGGGGCGGGCACAAATAGCATCACCATTCACAAACTAGCAAAGAAGACGGATAGCGTCATCGGTCTAATCAAGTGGGTAGCTAACAGAAGGAGAGGCCTGAGTGAAGAGAATCTGATAAGGCTAGTTCACGCTTTCTTGTTATGCCATTTCACGTACGTAGCGGCCATTCACGTCTGGAAAAGGGCCGAGCGAGACAAGCTAAATGCCATGATAAGGAGGGGGATCAAGAGTGCGCTCGGACTACCAAACTACACACGCACCGACCGACTTCTGCAGTTGGGCCTTCATAATACACTGGAAGAAATTGCAGAAGCACAAGAAAGGGCACAGATTCTCAGGCTCTCCGGCACCACGGCGGGCAGACGACTCCTAACAGAGATGGGCGTCCCCCCGGCTAAAGTCAAAGACTCCTACCAGGGTCTTCCGAAAGAGCAGAAAGACCACATCATCATATCCCCCGCGCCGCGCAATATGCATCCCCAGCGCAACGTGGAAAGAAGGAAGGCCAGGGCCGTGGCGCCAGTGTTGCCAGGTTTGGCTATATATAGCCAAATTGGGCTACGGGGAAAAAATTTTTGGCGTCGACTTGGACGAGTTGGCTATGGGGCTATATTTGGGCTACTGAAAATCTGCGACTTGGCTGTGTTTGGGCTATGAGTGGCGCCCTAATCCACCCTCCAGACGTGGCTCTGATCGGCTAGAAGCAAATCTCGAAGGCTGTGTTTTAGCTGGCGGCGCCGGCCGCGTGGCTGAGCGTGTGTGCGTGCGCGAAATGACCCCCCCCCCCCCCCCCGCATTTCCTTCCCTCTCTGCGCCGTTGTCTGAGCCGGTGGCTTTGATCTTTGATGCACTTAAATTTACACCCTGCTTCACCGTTAGGCACACGATCCCAGAGCATTGGAATGAACCTGGGAGTAGTGGGTTTTTCACACTGTACTAACATGGCTATGCTTAGGAAGAGAAAGCAATAACATAGGGTCGGGGCCGTTCGGGCGATCGTCGCACCGACATAAAAGAAGGGAAGCACGGGTGGATGACACGCCCCAGTGTGTTCATGGCCATGTCTTAATTTTGGGTGAAGTATCGCGCCGGGCACAGCTTTCGACCTAGTCCACGTATCTCGCGCGAAGCTTTACTGCCATTTTCCTTTTCCAGCTAGATGAATTTTTCTTCGTGCTTAGATTTGAAATTCATTTCGATAGGTTGGACGTAAGATCGGATCCTCCTCAGAGAGGAGAATCCAAACATGGGGAAGTGGGCCAAGTATTCGAGAACGTATAAAAAAGAGTGGGAGCAAGACCCCGAACCAAAGGTGGGTTCTGGTGCTTTTACTTCTAGATGGTTTGCCCGTAACGTCACGGATGCAGATACTCATTCCGCTAATATCGAAACATGTTTGCCACCATGACATCAGTGCACCACGTCACATGAACTTCACCCACTGTATTAGCTTAGCTTGTGATGTGTCTCGCTGCTGGCTCGAGGACGTGGGTTTGATTCCCGGCCACGGCAGCCGCATTTCGATCAAGGCTAAATGCTGGAACACCCGTGTACTTAGATTTATGTGTACGTTAAAGAACCCGAGGTGGCCAAAATTAATCCGGAATCCCCCACTACGTGATGCCTCCCAATCATATCGTGGTTTTGGCACATAAA
The DNA here is from genome assembly GCF_013339745.2 of Dermacentor silvarum. Classification (NCBI taxonomy): domain Eukaryota; kingdom Metazoa; phylum Arthropoda; class Arachnida; order Ixodida; family Ixodidae; genus Dermacentor; species Dermacentor silvarum. The sequence goes on along the minus strand of NC_051159.1, from coordinate 115,407,229 downwards.
ACTCCAGCAATTATTAGAGTTTTAGAAAAGGGGCCTCAAACGTTTTGCGGCCCCAAAGAAATAGCGTCGAAGCCACTGCGCATGCGCAAGACGCACACTGTGCTTGGATATTGCGTCGGGCACGCTGTTTCATCAATTTAGCGGGAGCCCCAAAAGCTTTTGTAAACAAACATGGCGGCGCCCATCGAAGCGACGGCTTTAACCTAGCACAAAACTGGGCTCGATTCGTGGTAATGCGTGAAGTTCGTAAGCTAGAAGTGATTGCGGTTATCGCTTTCTCTCAACTAGCATGTGTAATGAAGATTGATTCATTATACGCTGCTTATTCCGAATTCAATTGTCGATTTCTTGACTCATAGGCCTATCACGGATTGACTGGTTGGGTGAAGGTGCGTAAAGTTGGTTACTCAATACTAAGCGCAACAAGTTGCATGCTGCTAATAGAATGAGTTCTAAATTGTAATAAAAAGGCGAAAACACAAAAGTCTAAATAACTTTTCTTATCATAAACTGGTATATCTTATTTTAATATTTATAACAGAGAGAGAGAGAAAGAAAGAGGAAAAGGTAGGGAGGTTAACCAAGGACGTGCCCGGTTGGCTACCCTACACTTGGGGAAGAATAGATAAGGAGAGAAAAGAAAAGAAAAAAATAGAGTAAGTCATTCGCAAAGACAGTCACAGAAGAATCTCCGCTGTCACAAGCGTTCGTGCAATCCAACTAGTACTCTTCACGAACTGCAGAAGGGCTTTTGTGGCCTTTTGCATGCAAGAAAGCATAGGCGATGGTCCAAGAATCTTTTCTTCCGAGAGCTTTCTGTTATCTAACAGGTTGAGTTTAGCTTGGAGAATACGTCGTTGAGTGTCAAAAGATGGGCAGTGACACAGAAGGTGCTCGAGAGTCTTGTCGCACCCGCACAAATTGCACACCGCACTGTTGGTCATCCCTATTAGGAACGAATAGGCGTTGGTAAATGCGACACCCAACCACATGCGACACAGTAAAGTTGTTTCACGACGGGAGAGTCCAGGTGGTAGGCGAAGTCGCAAGTTAGGGTCAAGAGAGTGCAAACGTGAGTTGGTGAAACCCGGTGAATTCCATCGCAGAAGTGTGATGTGGCGAGCAATCGATTGAAGTTGCCGCGCAGCACCCGTTCTTGAGAGTGGTATAGAAACCAGCGGATGTTTGTGATGAGCCGAGCGTGCTGCTTCATCTGCGCTGTCGTTGCCGACAATTCCGCAATGGCTTGGCAGCCATTGAAATGCAATGCCATGTCCTTCTTCGAGCGCGTGATGATGAGCGTGCCTATAATTTTGTGCACTATATCTGCTCGTGTAACGCTTGTCGTATGGAAAACTGTAGTTTGGTGGGCTGCTTTGGAATCACTGAAAATTGCCCAACGATTTGGCGGCTGCTGGAGTACGTAACAGCTTTTCTTTGACGCCGTAGTGACGCTGCAAAAGCAACATGCTATTCGCAAACGCAACACGCCTATTCCAAAACTCTTCATTCCTGCATGCCCCAACGCTAACACCCGCAAAGCTCTTCGGGGCCGCAAACTTTAGGGGCCCCTATTCTAAAACATTATTAGTCATCAACATTGTTTGCTTTTTGACAGTAACCGGTTTTCACAGCATTACCATTGTTATCAATGTGTTGTTTACCATTGCTCTTTGGGTGCCGTCGCGGCATTTACCATTTCGAGCGAGTTAGTTCGGGACGTGCTCGTCGCTGAAAACGACTGCGCGCTTCGTACACTAGTGTTCCGGTTTGCGCAGTAATCTCTTAAAGCTCCGCTTACACCGATTCAGACAGTGAGTGGCATCTGTCCCTTTTCTTAACGCATGTTCTTGGCATGCTAGAGACCTAAGATGGCGGCCAGGTTGATGTCAATTGACACTATATATAAAGTGTGTGTCCCAGCTAATCCGAGCCAAGCTAATTGAAAAACAAAAACAGAAAAATGAGAAAACAAGAAAGGACAATGTGACAAATAACACGAGATATCATAGCGCGAAAGAATTGTTTTAGCTCATCAAAAAGGAACCCGTACGCAAGTCGCCGTTGCAGATCGCTGGACAGCTGAAGTTCTACGCCGTAGGCAGAAATAACGTGAGAGATCGATGACGCTGAACATTATTTTGTTTTCACGACAGCTAAAAAGCAGAGTTCGTAGTTAATATTACTGTAAATAACCAAAATTAATACCTTAGTACTATCTGTCATAAAATAAAAGCACTGATTTCGCCCTCTGCAGCAATTCGCTGGAACATAAGAGCTTCCGGGGCCAACCAAAAAGTGTTCTGTGCAATCATGATGTCGCTGTTGTTGATGTAAAGGGCCGACACTCACGGTGGCACGGACATTTCTTACGACGGGTTGCGCAAAAAAGGATTGCCGTAATCGAATGTGAAAATGTATACACAAATAAAATTGCAAATAAAAATGGCTACATTTGGCTACGAAAAGTTTTTCACTTTTATTCTGTTTGGCTACGTTTGGGCTACAACTTTTCTAGCTTTTGGCTACGCCGCCTCGTCGGACCTGGCAACACTGCGTGGCGCTCCTACGCTAGAGTCACTGGAAAAACAGAGTACCGCAAAGGTACGCGGCATGCCGGCAACATTGGGTGGCGGCGGCCATGTTCCTTCCAGACCGCCGACGCGCTGTAGCGGTGCCAGCGTGCATTGAGTAGCGTTGACTTAACTGGCGGATTTCCCCCCTAGATTTCGAGTCCCGTTTCACGAAACTGGATTATTTTTGTGTTTTTCTTCAAATGGATGCCACAAGTGACATCAGGATATCGACGGAAATGAACGTACTGCGCGGTAAGCGACGGAACGTATAAAATGTGCGGCGATGGTTCCGATGCTCTACGTGTCGCTTTTGGACTTCGTCTTGCGTCAAGTGCTATGTGCAGAGCTGCTGCAAACATACTTGTATGCGCCCAGTGAATTCGCTTGAAACGTCTTTTACATGAAAACTGGGCCCTGAGGTTGTGTTTGCGCTAAAAACGCAGCTTGACAGCCGATGGAATATGCAGTGGGTGTTCAGGTTGCCTTCATAGTGCTCGTTCGCGTCCTTTCGAAGTACAAAAGCAAGCAAATGTAAACAGCTTACTGCTGCGCTTGTTTATCTGTATAATCGGAGCAAAGTGTAAGCAGTAATTTTTATGTAGATTTATAAAGTTGCCTGTCACGTATCAGTGATAAAACGCCAGGAGCCTCTGCAAGCAAACTTCGCGTCTTGCGGCTACTGGCGTGTTTGCGAATGCGTGCTTGTAATGTTCTCGTCGATTTGTGAAATAAGCTCTCTGAAGGTAACGTTGTAAACGACTGGTTAACAGCTTTTAATTCACGCGAAACTCAAGCAGGTATCCGCATACGGCTATAAAGAATGTGTGCGAATGTTTTTTTTTTTTTATACCTTTGATAATGTCAACCTTTTAGCGCACTTATTTCCAATCTGTTACTGTGTTCTGGAGTATTGTGTTGACATTGCCAGTACTAAACAGTGGTGCGGTTTTCCTATATTTATTTTCGATCATGCTCCTTTTATTGTATACCCTTTATGTGAATCGGATCATTAACACAAAAAGACGTTTTCGAAAAAAAAAGTTGCGAAGACACGGTAAAAACTAGGTTTCTGAAACGGAATTGTAACATTGAGCACTTCTATGTTTTAAATGATGTTCTTGTCGCTGCACTCACGGCATAAAAATATGTATGAGGCTGTTTATAGAGGTGCTGTGCCAGTTGACAAGCATTCGTAATCATGCTGTAGCAGGTTTGCAATAAAAATTACTATTTTACAGCCTCCCTGTATAAGGGACACCATACCATTTGTCCCCGAATTGCTTCATGCTGTCAGCAAAATTCCCATTTTCAGAACAGCATGCAGTCACAAAGTAAGATGTGGAGGCAAGCAACATATTTATTTCACAACAGTCACAACAACAATTTATTTCGTCAAGCATGACAACAGCATACCGTCTTCCGATTCGACTCTTGGTTTCTCAAAATCATCAGGAATGAAATGGTCCTATAGTTTGTCCATGGAGACAACAAAGAAAAATAGGAATGTTAATAAACCTACCCTGTGACAGTGCTTAAAATATCTAAAGTGTAAGTAGTCGCAAAAAAAAAAAGAGTTAGGAAATCTATAGAAGACATTTTGAAGCAACATTTTCTGTGTAGACCTGGTGCTTGTTTAAAACACGTTATTCATGGGAACCGCCTCCTTTTACTTTGTAGCACAACATGCTCACTTGAAATGCATGTTTGTTGTTTCCATCGAGCCGCGCGAATCAAGCACTGCAGCTTGCTTGACATGTATGTACGTTTTCTTCAAACGCGGCGCGCAAACCGAATGAAACAGTGGAGAGCTTGCTAGAAAGTTCGTAGTGCGATGTTTTCAACTTGAAACATAGGTACTGGGCAATTTTCAATAGCGCAAAACAAAGCGAGCCGCGCGAACCGAACAGTTTACTGGAAACAATAGCGCAAAGCAGAGCGGGCCTCGCGAACCGGAGACCTTACTTGAAAGATAGGTACTGGGCGATTTTCAATAGCATGAAACAAAGCGAGCCACGCGAACAGAACAGCTCACTCAAAACCACGTGTGCTAGCTACATAGTGTTCAATAGCCGCACCCAGAGCGATGAGCGTGAACTGGACAGGTAAAGTTTAGCGGTCACACGCAAGTACAGTCACTTGAAAGCAATAACTGTCCAGCAAACTAGTTATTCAAGAAACTTACCTCGCACAAGCGGGTGTTCTTCGAGGGCGCGAAGTTTTTGCGGCCAATTCTGTGGAGCCACGCAGAACGTCGTTCACCGTCGTCCTTCCAGCACGGAATAGAGAAAAATGCCTTCCCGGACTCCGTTCGGTTGCTACACCCGAAGGCGCAGCAACCAGGCATGATGATGGGTTATTTCTGACGCCTGTGTTCGCAAGCGCAACGCAAGCGTTGAACGAAACGGCGAAGTGCTCTCCGTGCGCGGTGCGTGCGCTACGGGTTCGACGTGCCAACTGAAAGGGCTTGGAAGAAATATGGCGGCAAAAGGTCACGTGACACGAGCGCCCCAATCACCGGTGGCCGCGGCAGGAGGCGGCGCGCGGAAAACAAATGCGATACTCTAAAATTTTTCCAGTGACTCTATCCTACGCCGGGTGACAGAACTCCCTGGCGGCAGCTGCTTCGTTGATGCGGCCCAATATGGCAACAACAAAAATTTCGCGGTAGTGTCCATCAACCACAAGGGTTCGACCGTTAACGCAGCTTCGGTACGAAGCACGTCGTCATGTGCGGCCGAGCAAGTTGCCATTGCCTTGGCCCTCCTGGACGAGAAACATGCCAACATCTTAGCGACTCCAGGGCAGCCATCCGCACCTTCAGCATTGGCGCCGTGTATAAAGAAGCCTGTCGCATCCTCGACGGCAAAAGCATTGCCACCCACAATCTCACGTGGTTCCCCGCTCACATGGGATCCATCATGGGAGGCCCCACAAACCTCAACGAGCTGGCCCACTCCAAGGCGCGAGGTCTCGCTTTCCGCGACCATGGAGAACTGTTCTCCATGGTCTGTTCTCCACCACTCCTGGCCCGGCCGGCCAGGAGTGGTGGAGAACAGAGATCAACCGACAACATACAATGAAATTACGCAGCACTTTTATCTCGGCAGGAGAGACTTTCCCCTTCCTCACAAGAAGTGAAATAGAGCGCAGGCATTGACCCTCAGATTATTGCAAACAGGCTCGTATCCCAGCCCGGCTTTATTACACAAGCTTTATCCCGACACTTATGCCAGTAGTTCTTGAAGGCACTGCAATGACTTCGCTAGCTTAGACCATATGCTCTGGCGTTGCCCCTCGTTACGAGGAACGGAACAAATAAATGAGGACAAGTGGCTCTCCGCTATCAAGAGCCCCGATGCCGGGGCGCAACTATGGGCTGTCCAGAGGGCCCACGATGCGGCGGTCGGGCATGGCCTGACTGTCCCAACGTGGGAGTGGCCCGCTGCGCGCTGAGTCGCGTACCTAAGGACGTTCATTAAAGTTTTACATCCATCCATCCATATACGCACGAGGCGTTCGTGGCAGCCCATTTCTCAGTTTAATATTCACCATCTATAGACACTCTCTTTTATCTCTAGGGAATGACAATATTCACCAGGGATTTCGCGAATGATTAGAGCCCTGTGGGACACAGCAACCAGTCATTCAGCAGTAGTCACAGCAGGCCGGGTGTATGACGGTGATGACTGTTGTTCACGCCCATGTATGGCGGCCGTCTGAAGCGAGATTGAAAATGGCGGAACATACCGAGAACACTGGCATCGAAGTGGTTTTTGCCGACATCGACCTTTTCGAAGAATGTCGCCAGCATTCGCAGAGCGGGGGAGGAGGCGCGCATTGAGGCACCCTAGGTCGTACAACGTCACCCTGTCTCAAAGACCAGTGCCTCAAAAGTCCCTAAGCGATTATGTCGCCAGGCACCTAGGAGCGCCTCGATTGCCATGACAACACGTGTTAAGTGGAAGTCACGTGACCCGCAGTGCCACGCCCCCGCTGTACCTACTAGCAATTGTAAAGTCGCCGAGTCCAAAGACGATCGTGTGCCGTGCATTGGGTTCACGTTAAAGAACCCCAGGTGGTCAGAATTATGCCGGAGCCCCTCAGTAGAGCGCACCACATATATTGCGGTTTCGCCACTAATTTGATTTTTAATAACGACCATCATGAAACAATTAAAGGAACGGCATACCTCACATACACGTAGAGATATGTGCAGACCTGTTGCGTTCGTTGAAGATAAGTGTGGTACCACATGGGGCACCCAGTTTTAATGGGTTGCAAACATGGTGAGACTGTCAAAATTTTTTCCTTGCCTGAATCAAGTCAGCAGATTTACAGGCTGCCCCCAAACGGGGGCGTTTATATTGAATGACAGCTAGGAACTTGTTAAGCAGGACTGGTTAACACCCGCGCGTTAATTCTCCCAGGAACTGCGCCTCTGCGCAACAGCCACGACTCCCCGGCAGCACAATCATTCGGAATAACAGTCATCACTTGCATCGGTCACTCACCTTTGAGACTTCAATGGTTCTGTTATGCGTTACATTCGAACGGAAACGACTATTCGGCGTCGGAGAGTATATAAATAACACTTGCGTGTATATATATATATATATATATATATATATTCTAATGTGAACACAGGACAAGAGAGCAGCGGGCAGAGTTCGCAGCGTGTCTCAACCAGAGCGGCCAAGGCAATCTCAAGCTCGCGCTTCCCGGATGACTGGCGATGTGGCTGCAGCGCCGGGCATTCGTCTTCACTACAATCACCCCCCAGGAAAAGGAGCCATCCTGGCGACTCATGGTGAACATAGAATCATGGGGTCGGAATACGGCGTCAGGCGTTGTACGTGGACGGTTTCACGACCACGACAGCGTTGGTCCGTAGGTGGCGTGACAGGCTCGACAATATAGTTCACAGGCGATGTCTGCGCTACAACACGGTAGGGTCCTTGACATTTGGATACAAGCTTGGATGAGAGGCCAGCAGGAACGGCAGGAACCCAAAGCCACACAAGGCAGTCCGGAAGAAAGTGACAATGCGGGTGATCATCGTCACGTCGAGATTTTTGTTGCCATTGGTCGACGGCTGTAAAGGAACGGGCGAGTTGACGGCATTCCTCGGCGCGGCGGCCAACTTCAGAGATGGGTGTACATTCGGATGAATCGGGTCTGTACGGAAGAATTGTGTCGAGGGTAGTCGAAGGTTCGCGGCCATACAAGAGGAAGAATGGGGAAAAGTTTGTGGTCGCCTGTGGTGCAGTGTTGTAGGCGAACGTGATGAATGGCAGAATGAGGTCCCAATCCGTGTGATCAGAGGCGACGTATTTGGAGACCATGTCGCCAAGGGTGCGGTTAAATCTTTCCGTCAGACCATTAGTTTGAGGATGGTAGGCGGTGGTGGTGCGATGAACGATGCGACATTCAATAAGGAGAGCGTTTACGACTTCGGAGAGGGACACACGTCCCCTATCGCTCAAAAGTTCGCGAGGTGCACCGTGACAGAGAATAAAGTTTTTCAGTAGGGAGGATGCGGTATATCAGGAGCTGTGGCAGCAGGCAGAGCGGCTGTTTCTGCGTATGGCGTCAAGTGGTCGATGGCGACGACTATCCAGCGGTTTCCGGAAGCCGTGCTCGGAAGGGGTCCATACAGGTCAATCCCAATGCGATCGAAGGGCCTGGCAGGATAGGGGATTGGCTGGAGTGGACCAGAGACATGCTGAGAAGAAACCTTGCGGCGTTGGCACTGAGGGCACGACCGAATGCACTTGCACAAAAAAGGTGTACATGCCACGCCAATAAAACCTGGAGCGAAGCCGGGTGTACGTCTTGAAGACACCCGCGTGTGCACACTGCGGGTCAGTGTGGAAGGCAGAACATATTTCACCGCGAAGATGTCGCGGTATGACGAGCAACCACTTGCAGACGTCGGAGACATAATTCCGGCGATAGAGAAGTCCATCCCGCATTTCGAAGTGCGAAGCTTGACGGCGCAAAGCTCGAGGTGGAGGAACAGTCGATGGGTTAGAAAGGAAGCGGATAAGAGCACTTATCCAGGCATCCTTGCGTTGCTCCGAAGCCATGTCGGAGCCTGCTGGAAACAGAAGTACTACGTCAACGGCAGAGAGGCAGGCATCGCTTTCGGTTGACACGGGCGAACGGGAAAGCGCGTCGGCGTCGGTGTGGCGGCGGCCAGACCTGTAGACAACGCGCCCGTCGAAATCTTGCAACCGCAAGGCCCAGCGAGCTAATCGACCTGAGGGGTCCTTCAATGTGGACAGCCAACAAAGTGCATGGTGGTCTGTAATTACGTCAAAGGGGCGGCCATAGAGGTAGGGCCGAAATTTACCAAGTGTCCAGATTATGGCCAAACATTCCTTCTCCGTAACGGAATAATTCGTCTCTGCTTTGGTGAGGGTGCGGCTTGCGTATGCAACGACGTACTCGTCGAACTCAGGTTTGCGCTGCGCGAGCACAGCGCCGAGCCCAACACCGCTGGCGTCAGTGTGTACTTCGATCGGAGCACTCGGGTCGAAGTGACGCAGAGGCCGCGATGTTAATAGACGACGCAACTCTTGGAAGGCATCGTCACAGGCAAGGGACCAGGCGTAATTGTTCAAGTCGCTCCGTAGAAGCTGATTCAAGGGAGCGGTGATGGACGCAAAATTCCGAATCAAGCGGCGAATGTAAGAGCAGAGGCCAAGGAAGCTGCGAAGTTCTCGTACGGAGGAAGGTTTGGGGAAAATCAACTGCACGGCAGCTTGGCGGCGTCAGGAAGAATACCGTGTTTAGATACATGACCAAGGATGGTGAGCTGACTTGCGCCAAAGTGGCATTTCTTCAGGTTGAGCTGAAGGCCGGCGGCAGTTCGGCACAGCTGTAACACTTCCTCCAGCCGACAGAGATGGGTGGAAAAATCGGGCGAAAAAATAACCACATCATCTAAGTAGCACAGGCACGTTTTTCACTTGAGACCACGCAACAGGTTGTCCATCATACGCTCAAATGTTGCTGGGGCGTTGCAAAGCCTGAAAGGCATGACACGAAATTCATAAATGCCATCTGGTGTTACAAAGGCCGTTTTAGGTTGATCTTCGGGTGCTATGGGGACTTGCCAATAGCCGCTACGTAAGTCGACAGAAGAGAAGAATTCCGCGCCTTGGAGACAGTCAAGGGCGGCGTCAATTCTCGGAAGAGGGTAAACATCTTTACGAGTTATTTTGTTAAGACGACGGTAATCGACACAGAATCGAATCGATCCGTCCTTCTTCTTAACAAGAACAACGGGAGATGCCCAGGGGCTATCCGAAGGCTGAATGACGCCGCGCTTCAGCATGTCAGCTACTTGGTCATCGATGACACGGCGCTCTGTCGCGGATACGCGATAGGGTCTTTGTCGCAGTGGCGCACTAGTACCCGTGTCGATGCGATGACAAACAGATGACGTGCGGCCCAAGGGAACATGCTGGCAGTCGAAAGACGAACGGAACTTGTCGAGAAGGCGTAGAAGCTGGGTGCGTTGGGAAACAGTCAACGTGTCGGCGATGGAGCTATGGAGAACATCGGGCGAAGTCGGCTCCTGCGCGGGGTTACAGGTCATTCCGGCGACCTCATGAGTGGCGATGGAACCAGTTGGCATGTCAATGATGGCAGCAGGGTCGACACACTGGACGCGGCCAACGCACTCCCCACGAAGCAAAGTGAGAGGAGAGGACAATTGGTTGGAGACGAGCAGTCTGCTGATGCCGGCATGAACGTCCAAAACAGCGAAAGGCAGCGGGGAACATTTGCGACCAGCGAAAATGGCGGATGGCGTAAAAAGTGCGCTGGCATCAGCAACAAGGTTGCATGACACTGTGGCTAGGGCAGAAGAGTGCGGTGGAATTGTAACCGTCTTCGGCAACAAAAACTTTATCGTCAGGTTCACGAGCGTCAAGGAGCGGGGCGTCGCACAGCGTTTGAAATTCCACCTCAGCACGAGAACAGTCGATGACGGCCTTATTAGCGTAAAGGAAGTCCCAGCCCAAAATAAGATCGTGGGAACAAGAACACAGCACCAAAAATTCGACGATGTAGAGGAGGCCGTTGATCACAACACGAGCAGTACACGCAGCTGCAGGCGTGATGCGGGCTGCGCTGGCAGTACGAAGGGTTACGTTTGACAGCGGCGTCGTAACTTTCCTGAGCGAACGGCAAAGTGTGGCACTAATAACCGAAACTGCGGCACCAGTGTCAACGAGGGCGAGTGCAGCGACGCCGTCCACATATACATCAATAACATTATTCGGAGAAGGGAGAGGCCTTGGTCTGTTCGTGGGTGACGCAGTTCTCGCCTCTGGAACTGCGGCGATTAGTTTTCCCGTTCCGGCGTAGAAGGACGACGACGCATCGGCGAAAGCGGCGCGTTGGGGCGATGGCGAACGGCGGTCAACAAGAGGGCGGTGGTCCGAGTAAGAAGACATCTGGCCAGGGTTCTGAGGCACGTAGGACGACGGGTATGGTGAACCGTATGGTTCGGTGTCGAAGCTACGGCGGTAGGATATTGGGCGGCGACGGCAAAATCGTGCAAAACACATTGGGCGGTTGTCAGGAGTGCGCCATTGTCCACTGCTGTGTGGGTACCGCGGCTGAACGAAGTGAGGGGCTGGACGCAGAGACACGGCTGACGGGAATGGCGCAAAGGTCTGAGGTGGTGGCCGTGCGAGAGCCTCGGCATAGCTAAGAGGTGCAGTCACCTCGGGAAAAGCAACGGGAGTCGGCACCGGTGGAGTCTCGCGGGAAGAAGGGAGAGCTGCGCAAACTTGCTCTTGGATGACCTGGCGAAGGTTGGCCGGCAAAGGCGAGGGTGATGACGTGGCTGAGGACAGCAGCGAAAGCTGGCAACTGACCTCAGCACGGACGAACTCTTTAATTTGGCAAAGCAGGGAGTCCATGTCAGGAGCCACGACCACGCTCGCGAGGCTTTCATAGGACACAGGTGGGCGCCGTGTGAGAAGACGCTGCCTGCAGAGCTCGTTGAAACTCTGGCAAAGCTCAATGACCTGAGAAACTGTGTCAGGGCTTTTTGACAGCAGTATATGAAAGGCATCGTCAGAAATGCCCTTCATGATGTGACGTACCTTGTCCACCTCTGCCATCGTCGGGTTGACACGCCGGCAGAGGTCGACGATGTCCTAGCTCTATGTAGCTGGTGAACGTTTCACCAGTTTGCTGGGATCGGCTGCGCAGGCGTTGTTCAGCGCGACGCTTGCGCACGCCAGGGCGGCCGAAAACGTCTGCGATGCTGGTTTTGAAGCGAGCCCACAGTGCGGAGATAGGCTTCGTGGTTTCGAAACCACAGCTTGGCGACGCCCGATAGATAGAACATCGCGTTGTTGAGCTTGTGGGTGTCGTCCCATTTGTTAGTGTTGCTGGCGCGTTCATACTATTCCAGCCAATCTTCAACGTCTTTCTCATCGGTGCCGCTGAAGATGTCAGGATCCCGCTGACGCTGGGCACCGGCACATACGATGGCTGGAGTAACCGGTGGGGGATGTCGGGCTGGGGTCGTCAGGCATGACGGACGGCAAAGTTCGGGTGCGTAATTCCAGGTTGGGGGAAACCGCAACACCTCCACCAGAATCTAATGCGAACACAGGACAAGAGAGCAGCGGGCAGAGTTCGCAGCGTGTCTCAACCAGAGCGGCCAAGGCAATCTCGAGCTCGCGCTTCCCGGATGACTGGCGATGTGGCTGCAGCGCCGGGCATTCGTCTTCACCACAATATATATATATATATATATATATATATATATATATATATATATATATATATATATATATATAAGATGGTTTTGCCTGCTATGAATATAATTTCTGCGAATGAGAGTTTTATTTGCAGTATTCACTAAGAAGTGTGTTTGTTACTGCAAACACGTGCGCTTATTCCGGTCGGGAGTTCTCACTTTTTCAATTAGTGCATTTAGAATATTTGTTATTTTTTCCGGTCCTTACACATATATCGTGAATATATAAGTCTATGTACCCTTTAATTGCCGGGAAGTACATTCGCCTTCTTCGCGCCATGCAGTTAATAAACCTGGTTTATTTCACTCTAATACTGTTTTCATCGATCATTGTCGCTAATCAATATCCACCAACAAGAAGCGCGCGTAAAATGACACGATATCAAAAATAAAATGTTCTTACGTAGCTTTATGTTGCAGAGATACCAGTTACTTTTAGAAGACAGTGGTAAAAACAGCAGTTCACTTGGCTAAAACTACATTTGGTACCGGCCTTCAAGAGTCATGGGCGCACCAAATCAACTAAAACACACAAAAAAATTTACTGCACAGACGTTCTGCAAGAAAAACTGGGCGTCCACCAGTGTCCGCGTAGCGAACGCGCGCTCGCTAGCAGACGAGGCGCTTGACAACGACAGGAAAATTGAAGACGTTGCGTTGTATAATCCACGCCTAAAATGTATATGTTTAGCAAAATGGTGTAAACATAATTACAGTGCTGTTGAAATAAGCACCATTTTAAGAGCGTACTATGCGCAATCGGCCTCGGCGCCCGCAGCAAAAGTACGCTGAATATGCCGCGGAGCGCGTCTCCGCCCCAATCCAGTTAGGGAGCCTACATGCAAGCGCTGTTTTAGGGTGGTGACAACTCCAAAATTTTCAACGCTATTTATCGCCAAATTTGGTGAGTAGCCATTTTGATTCTCAATTTCGCCAGTAGTCGCGGCGCATCCCTGCATTCTTTTTGTCACGCTCTGATGTACTCATTTTGGCACACGATCTAATAAATTTCTTTTAGTTTTGCAGCAATGCGCACACGAAACCTGCATACATCTTTAATATACTAGTTGCATGTTCCTTTTATTTTAACACATCAAACTTATTTTTTTCAATAGCATACAAAGCAACAAGTTATAAGTAACGGTGGCGTGCTCGTGGTAGTATTTTCTCACGCCAAGAATGTGAACTGCATTAAACATTGTCGTTGCCTTCCCCTTGTACACACTATATATAAAGGGTGTTTTTCGAAGTGTGCTGTAGTAAAAACTGCGCTTACAAGCCTGTTTAACTAAAACGTAGAGGAGCCATGCACTGCTCTCAGACACGCTATGGGTCTCTGGCTGCTGAGGCCAAAGTTTATTTTAAAAAATGAACTAGTTTCACGGCACCAACGGGTGCGGGAAACGTGGTCTGTCGGCTGGTCTTTTCGCCATTTTGATTCCCACATGCTATATTTGGCGGAATATTTCAACCGCCAATTTAGCTGGCGGCGGCAAGTACCCTTACAAAGGTTGTCACCACCCTAAAACAGCGCTTGCATGTAGGCTCCCTAAATCCAGTTCGCTCGCAGCGCCCTCGCATCCGTTCGGCCCACTCGACCAGTCTAGTACACTCTAACCTTGACGAAACGTTCAGCTTCGGACATTCGTAAGTTGTCGGCGTAGTTGCCGTTAGTTATGCTTGGCGCATTCATTTGAGTGTGCGCTTATTCTTGATACATTGGCGACAGGGTGGGTGTAAGTTTGCGTGTGAGTAGGGGACAGTGGCGCACCGACGGGGAGGGGGATTCGAGGGTTGTAACCCCCCCCCCCCCCCTTTTGTTTAACCCATTTTCTTTCCTTACGCATTTCAGTACTGCAACTAAGATGTACGGCGCGCAATCGTTTGCACACTCGTAAAAAGCGAATTTTTTTGACAATTTCCCGTGAAGAAATTGAAATTAGTGCTGTTTAGATGGTATTGGCAAACTGTCAACACCCCCCCCCCCCCCTCCCCCTGGCAGAGATCCTGGGTGCGCTACTGGTAGGGGTGAATATGTGTATGTGTGTGGATAACCCCTTCAGCGCCACTTACTGGCATAGTAGCTACCATGCCAGTAAGTGGCGCTAAAGAGGTTGAAGTCCCCCCCCCCCCCTTTTTTTTTTTAGTTTAGCAATACAACGCTGGCGGATGAGCGATTTTTTTTTTTTTAATCCTCGAGGAATGCTGCTTATCGCGAAGGGCCGGCAACACAGGCAGTCCTTGTGTAGCAGCGGCCACATAGATTCCATTCCTTAATATTAGAGTCACTATTTTTGCAGCCAACTACCGCATACGTCTTCCCTCTGTCGTTCCATATATTGTAGCATGAACTGAGCACCGTGCGTTAGCGAACACCCAGTTGCAATTGCGACAGCTGATCGCACAGTAGCACTATGGTGGCCACCATAGTAGCACGGCAGCAGTAAAGGTTTTGTATAAAACGTATTCGTGCGCGCCCGCTGAGCCAACGTGCGGCGAGAGTGGCGCGCCGCCGAAAGCGCCATCTCCTTCCTCTAGAACAAACTCCTCCGGCAAAAGTAGTGTCTAGAGTGTACTAGAATACATTGTCTAGTACACTCTAGTAGTGTCTACCAAAAGGGTCAACATAACGTTACACTCTAGTAGTGTCTACCAAAAGGGTCAACATAACGTCACGCGCGTCAGAGGTGCCGTCGTGGTTGCAGCAGCGGATGCGGCAGGCGTGGTGCGGTGACTGCGGCGGCGCTTGTGTCGGCGTAGTGTGGTGCCGTATGAAAAAAAAAAAATACCATTTAATAATGTATGCAGCCTGAACAGCTTCGCTCGTAATCCGTCCCCATAAGAATGCTGCGCTCCCAAGAATTTTTTTTTTTTTTTTCGCACGTACGCTTTCGCCATACTCATCTCCACTTTCTTCCTCACTCTCGCCGCGTTTTTCATAAGCCGCTGCGCACCGCGTTCGCCCCCATTTTCGCTGTGCTCGGTTACGAGGTACGACGCCGAGGCAGGAACGGGCGCCTAAGAGCGGCGCTCTAAAATAAGTCACAATTTTGACCGATAGCAAATTATTAGACAGCTATACGAAGGTTTGTCGTTTAATCAGCTGCATAAACTGCTGTAAACATTCGCTAACAAAATTAACAAGCACGTTGTCATGCGCACACAGGCAAACACGTACACACTCATTCGATCACCGCGGACAATCGCTGTCGGAACGCTGGCGTGAATAGCGCCAGCAGCAGCGAGCGAATTTGCCTTCGTGCTGCCTCTCGCTTTAACCGCAGAGTAGGCGCGCCAGAACACAGCGCACACGAAGCCATCAGCTATCTAGCCTTCGAACCAGTGGCGTAGCCAGAAATTTTGTTCGGGGGGGGGGGGGGGGGGGCTCAGGTTGCAGCGCGGCCTCCTCCTTATAGAAGTTGTCGAGGGATCAAATACATGAATAATAACTGCATTGCCAATGCCATTGTATATTAGATGCTGCAAACGAATTATTGAACGCTACGCACTGTCAAGTAAAATAAGTATTTTTTCATAAAAGAATATATTCCTATGTCCTAAAAATTCTAGCAGAAGTAACTGATATCAATGCGGCCGCGTTTTTTTTTTCTATTTAATAAGGAAAGAAAATTTCACACGGACATTAGAACTATATCAGTTCGAAACCAGCAAAGCAGTGTATACAGCTGATATGAAGAACGTAAAGGCCATGAAATGAATAAGTTCAGGACAAATATTTTGATGAATCTTCGTCATTCAAGAACCTTGTTTACATTTTTGCACATATGCAACGACCAGGAAAAAACCTCAATGACGCTGTCCCTCGTTGCAATAGATTGCGCAGGAGCAGCTGTTACCGGTCGTGTACTGTAATAACACCGAGATTATACTCGCAACAGTGAGTACAAATAAAAAGTAGGAGAGAGAGAGAGAGAGAGAGAAGTGATAAGGGAAAGGCAGGGAGGTTAACCATGCTGAGCCCGGTAGGCTACCCTGCACTGGGGAAGGGGGACAAGGGATTGAAAAAGAAGGAAGAGAGAAGTTCACAGTTCACACGTTGCACATTTACAGTTAAGCGTTCATCGCTGAGTTTCGTCACAGGCGGTCATACAGGCTTGCGCACTTCAAAAAGCACAGCAGCGCCTTTGTAGCCCTGCACATAGCAAACGCACGAGGCCACGCGCTCTAGATCTTTTCCTCCGTAAAAGGCCTGTCGTCTAAGTGCCCCAAAGCCGTCCGAAGGGCAATCCTCTCATCTTCGTATCTGTGGCAGTCACATAAAAGTAAGAGTTCTGCAAGATATACATTAGAAATGCGAAGATACAACTCGCTAAATGGAAAAAAGAGTCGCTGGAAACAAAGTTCACTGCTTGTATACACAACACCTCGCAACAAGTTATTTAAATATACGTCTAAGTCTCCAATAAATGTATGTATTTAAGCAAACGTCACTGTATATTATGCGTTCCTGCGATCAGATGATCTAGGCAAGAACAAAACTATGATCGCAGAAATCCTGATATGTACTCGGGCCATGCAGCGGTCGCGACAGCACCATACAGGTAGAATAATAGAGGAATAATGCAGAAATCAGTACGAAAATGTGTAATTTAACTGCCTGCACAGCGGCAACAATTACTCTGCACCCAAAATAAAGGAGGCTTTTGCTTCGTTTCAAAAAAGAAATAAAAGCAGGTAGCTAAAAAGGAAAGAAAAGGACAAACGAAAGCCACAGATGATGCGGCAAGTTACTACCAAATATCCGAGTGTGTTTTTGGCAAACGCCGCGTGGGCCGGGCTTTCAATGAGCAAGGTCGGTCAAAATTGGTTATTGATGTCGTCGTAATTTCCGCATTCGCATGATAAGCTTGATCATGATGCTAACTGCTAGAATAAACGGCTAAAATTTCTGCGGTTTTAAAAGCTAACGAACAGTGATACGTCTTCATAATTACGAGCTTATGGACGTGAAGGAACAAAGCTTTTTACTTGCATTAATTTTTGCTGCTTCGCTATCTAAAGGATGAACTTCTCTCGGCGGGGAAGTTGAGCGAAGCGGTCAATGACTTCGGACACGTTGATGCCGACGTCTCTGTGGGTGTATAGAGGCACCAGTCTAACCATGCGTTCCACAGACATTGTAGAGCGCAAGTAGTTTTTTTGTAAACTCTTGTTAAAAAATATTCTCTCTGCGCTGGCAGTGGTCACTGGAAGGGTGACTAGAATCTGGAACAGTTTGTACACATTTACATAGAACCTGCAGTCGCAAAGGGAGAGGGCACCTATTCCGCTGTCAAAACCTAAAACACTCCTTCGATGTCGTTGACATCCTTGTTTAGGTACCTTGCACAAACAGTACGCTGTTCGATTCCAGCGATGTCCGTTGTTTCATCAGGAAGTATGGAGAAGCAGCCTGCTTTTGCAACTAGGCTTTCTTTGATAATTTCGCCACAAATTTCTATAATTTGGTTTTGTGCATCTGGGCTTAAATACGAGGCATTACTGGGGCAACTTTCCAAATGGTTCTTCAGATATGTATCTCCACAATCAGCTCGCATGCGAAGAAGCGCTCTGAAAATACCTGTGTTTTCAGCGGGGCCTATGCTTAAATCCATAGGGCCACTGTATCTGTGGCCAACGAGAGCCAGATCTTGCAGCCCGCAAAAAGAATTTCCTCAATAATAGGCCATTTCCTTTCTCCTGTTTTCTAAAATTTTACTTTGCCTGCGTTGGTCCAGCTGATCGATCACATTGGGCACGCGTCCTGAAAATATTTGGCGACTGAAAATATTTGGCGAAAATTATCAGCTGCTAGCTCACAGTCACGGTAATATTTAGTATTTTCGTGTGTATGGAAGATTGCGAGCGCGTGCTTTCATTTCTGGAACGGCTTGGACACCAGGGCTCCAGTGCACGCATGTTGGTCCAAGTTTATAACAGCATTAACCCCATAAAGTTCCAGAATTGAAAATCTTTTAAAGCACGCCTTTGGACATGTCAGTGCACCTTTCGCGTCAAAAGTTTATGAGAACGTTACACCCATACAGTTTCGGAATTGAAATCCATGCGCTCCGTAGATTCCGCGGCCGCTGCGAGATGCCGCAACGCGCCCGCTCGCTATCGAAAACCTCTTGAAAGTTTGTGCTCGGATGGGGCTCCTTGCGTTACGTGACCCCAGGTGCCACGAAATCCACCCCAGGTGCCACGAAATCCACGCCAGGTGCCACAAAATCCAGCCCGAGTTCGCAATGTTCGTGCCGAAATGTCTTTCGAGCGTGAAAAAGACATTGTAGACAGAATGCAGAATGATTGAACATAGCTCGCCTACACGAACATGTCGCAGCCTATGACACTAGGACACCTGAACAACGGGACATTCTGCACTCAAGAACGAATTATGGTCAACAAATGCTTCGACATACACTTCGGACTTTACTCAATAACCTCACCTTACGAGAAATAGACCTTCTGTCCTTATGCAGCCTGCACAACTACTTTCAGTCAAACTAATCCTTGTTGTTTAATGAGTTTGTTCATACGCAATACTGTATGACTTTCCACCCCTTTGTTTGCTTTAGTTTGTGCTGCACTGAATATAGTGCTATGTTATGTTTTTTCCCCCTATTTTTCTTCCTGTTTTCATATAATAAGACTTTCTTTATGTAATCTATATTGCTCATGTATAAATACAATATTTCCTTGTTATTGCGGACTACTTGTTTTTCTAATTGTTAAAGTGTATTACTACCTGTCTCGTATACACTTTTTTTTGTAAATTGACACCTTCCCATCTGTTTACTCACATGTGAGCACCCGACGCCCTCTGTGCTTTGATGGGTTTTTGGGCTGGTCAAGTTGCCTGCGTGCAACTTTTTATCCAGAACCCCACCATGCAATTCTTTTCATGGGAAGTAAATTATTATTATTATTATTATTATTATTATTATTATTATTCCCGGCGTCGGTGGTAGTTTTGGTCGGCGGTGCATGCCGGCACGAAAAAAATTTCGGGGGGGGGGGGCTGAAGCCCCATCAGCCCCCCCCCCTGGCTACGCGCCTGCTTCGAACCTAGCGCAGATTGCCTCCAAGATATACAGGACGCGCATGGCCGTGCTCAGCCAGCCGCCTGCAGCTGGAGTAGAGAAGAGATGCCCCCCCGCTCCTTGCGTCCGTAAGACGGTGCGCATCCTCCCCGCTTTCCCTCGCACCTGCAGCATATGGGCCAGTCCGGGTTCCAGCTTCGGTGTCCCCATCGCTCCTTTGGCGTCCTAGAGGTGCCGCCAAAATAATCTAAATAATTACATTTTGTTTACTTGGACTGGCAGCTAGATTTGCACATGGCGTGAAACAAAGAGGTATGCCAGCTTAAACTTGCAACAAGAAATTATCTATCCTCTCTGCTTCGCCACAGAATGAGCATAATGATGAGGGAACCAATCTAAACCTGTGTGGATAGAAGTTTAACGTAGGTATATAAAAGCGGAAGTTGCTATCAGCTAGCGCAAGACAGGGGTAATTGGTGATCGCAGAGAGAGGCCTTTGTCCTGCAGTGAACATAAATATAGGCTGATGATAACAGCACATCCTCGTGACGGACACTTCAAATTTTCATGTTTAAAGCCTTCATTTTTTCGTGTCTGTGCCAGGGGTACAGAAGATGTCATCATGTCAGTAATCAGCAGAGTTGGTGATTGCGGAGCCTGCGTAATGATGCTCCTATGAAATCCAGCAGTAGTGACATAAGCATAGACGAAGAATATAAGAGAATTAGGCCACTTATAGATTCGTTATGTTACTTCTTTCCTCAAACAAAAATTTAAATAAAAGTAATTCCAACATTCATAAAATTGTTAATACCCTTGTCTTTATCCACTTAATTTAACCACCCGATTCATGGCCAGTCCCCCACTGTGGGTATGTGCCACGACCACTCGGGCCAACAACAACATAAAAGTCCTGCGAAGAGCCGATCACTATTCCAAAGCGCAAGCACAAGCATCCGAGAACTATGGCATGGAGCAACGAATCACGGCGCTGGGGGATGAAAAGTATTACACTGCGGATGTACACCGCTAACAAAACTTGTGAAACAAAAAAAACAGTGTGCACCCTTCCTCTCAGAGACTTGAGCTACTCTTCCCGCCAGCTGAGCTGATATCACACACATCTGACTCTGGAAATGTACCACTCAGCAAGAAACCAAGGAAAACAAGCGTGCCGACTTACTTGTGCTGCTGTTGCTAATGTAGAACACAAAGATGAGCTAGTTAATTAGTGCGCGGTAATCACGAAGAAAACGGCGCGAAAGCAGTACAAAAAAGACGACGACGCTGCGGCTTCTTCCTTGTACTGCTTTTTATGCTGCTTACTTCATGATGTGTTGCTGACGAGGATGACAAAATTATTTTTACTCTTCCCAATTGTGCCTGGCGCTCAGAGTGGCACTTTGCAGCACTGCATGTGCCAGACGTGCGCGCTGTAAGGGGATCTCCGAACAGTATGCAGCACCGAGATGTGGAGACCCCGATTTGAGTGCCTGGTTTATGCTTACAGTGATACACACAATGCTAATGTGAGCTCGCATTTCTTAGGCTTTTTTTTTCAGTGGCATTCAGAGCCTAAGCCCTGAATAGTTGCATACCTCTACCCAAAATAAAACAGCGTAATCAGTCAATCGAATCAACTTGTCATTCATTCAAAGTTACGAAAAAAAGTCATTGATTACAAGTAACTGTAATTACATGTAATTCATTACGTACAAGTCTGCTGAGAATATATCTAAGCAAATATGGTGGCTAGAAAAAAGCATCGCAGGACCCCTTAACAGGCTGCCAAAATTCACAGGAGACCCTTTGCCCTGGTCCATCGCAGTACCAGTTACTTTTTTTGTTTTTTCATATACGTAATCACGATTTCTTTTTTAATGTATGCTTACCACAAACATAAGATACAACGAAGGTATTTTCGTGTTGGGTGGGATTTCATTATAACAAGGTTCCAGTGTATAACAAACATAGATACAATATCGAATTATTGGCTATAGGTTATAATAAAGTAAGTCTAAAATGTTTCTCGTCAATATCAGCATGTAAAATATATTTGCTTACTGTATGTATTTGAATATAAGGCGAGGCTTTTTCCAAGAATCTTTAGCCTTGAAGTCACCCGCCGCTTTATACGCGAATGCTGCATTTAGGTTTCACAGCAGCGCGTCTTTCGCCTTATAATATGGCTTTACGGCAGCGCGCGCCACAATGCTGTGAAGCCACATAACAAGGCGATATGCGCGCTGCCGTGAAGAAAATTTCGATGGAGGTGAAATGCAAAAACGCCCGTGTGCTTGCGTTGTAGTGCACGTTAAAGAACCCCAGGTGGTCAAAATTAATCCAGAGCTCTCCACTGCGGCGTGCCTCATAATCAGAACTGGTTTTGGCACGTAAAACCCCAGAAAGAAAAAGAAGAAAAAATTCACATATAGCCCGCACTCATGTTGGAGCTCCCTTGCCCTATATTTCACGGTCGCTATTTTGCGTTCTGGCTGTGTTAGTAATTCAGTATTTCGGGCAATCCCTGCAGAGTCTGAATAATCTGTCGTCTACTCTATATCGCCTTATATTAGTGTGCATACTTAAATTTTTTTTTTCTTGGATCCTCCAACCGGCATCCTCGCCTTATAATTTGACCCCCTTACAATAGAATAAATATGGTATAATAAATATCGGATATAACGAAGGCACTTTCGTGCCGGATGAGACTTCGTTACAACGAGGTTCTACATACTACACATACCAGTATGTTCTCAATATACCCTTCACTTTAAATTTCTAACATTTGTTACATCTTTGAAGAAGAGTCTTGCAGCCACAACTGCACTGCGAACTCTGCAGCCTTCTGATGATTTTTGTATCGAGTGTCACAGCATGCTTTATTTGTACAGCTACTGGCGAGTCATTATTTGCTGCACCGATGTGAAAGCTCTGCAAAGAGAAAGGTTGACCGACAGAATTATGGCAGCCCACCTGTGCTGCTCATCCAAGCAAATGGAACCCAAATGTGATGGGTGTCATTTATCAAAAATGTCATACACTGGCAAACAACACCTACACTGTTTCACAACACAGTGCACATATCTGTCAGCTTCGAAAGGCACACAAGTGACTATGCTGATTGTGGAAGATGACGCCTATCACATGTGGTTATAAGTGCTGTTTGATATAGTGGACCACATTTAAGACCAACAAAGGCTATAGTAACCGACTAGTTGCATAGGTTTAATCTCATGATTTTTACCAACTCTGTGAAGAAACTTATCCGTACGTTAATAAATTACCGCAGA
Source organism: Dermacentor silvarum (assembly GCF_013339745.2). Classification (NCBI taxonomy): domain Eukaryota; kingdom Metazoa; phylum Arthropoda; class Arachnida; order Ixodida; family Ixodidae; genus Dermacentor; species Dermacentor silvarum. The sequence goes on along the minus strand of NC_051159.1, from coordinate 115,384,530 downwards.
GGACATTAAATGATATAATGAGCAAACAACAATGCCTATCTTATGGAAGCTACATTTAAATACTGTTCACACTTCAATGTATATAAAAATGACGTATACGAGCAAAAAAAAAAATGTATGTGGTGTTTACCAGTATACACGCATTTGCACACATGAAAAAGGTGTTCATACACTTCATAAAAACTCTCCATAAGCTTACACAATGTACAGCTTGTTGACCTGTATGTCTACACGAAAATGAAGCCTCACTTAACCAGCCATATTAGCTGCTATAATTTTGTTTGGCCATGAAGCTATCCATAGCAACACCGGTGCCACAAGTGTCACATACAGTTGCGTTCAATATGAGCTGCAACATCAGTGCCCGTGGTCAAAGTGACTCTAAGATGCATTATGTCCTGGTCGCCATACACTCTTGAAGCACCTTTGACTGCGGGCACCGGTGTTGCAGCTCATATTGAATGCAAGTGTGCATGCTTCAGTGGAAGCTACAATTATGTGTTTTGTTATTTTAATTTCCTTCAAAGTTGATATCAAGGCTGCTTTTTCAGCAAGATGCTTCTAAACACGAATGTTTGAATGGCCAAAATAACCTCAACATGAGTATCGCAACACGCACTCATCATATTATGCTTTAGCTGCTGTACAGCTGAATAAAGTTCCTTAGCTCATAAATTTACCTCACTTGCATTGCACAACACACTTAAATGTGCACTTCTAAATCCAAATAAAATACCATAGTACATCTGTCAGAAACCAACTGATAATGTGATATCCACTATAACACGCTTGAGCAAGGACAAGAAATGATGGAGTAAGCGTAGTTGTACACTGGTGCACATGCTTTGAAAGTACAACCCTTACACCTGTATTGAACAACCAACATGTCTTGCGGATGTGTCACGAGGAACCACAGAATCACTTGTGGTTGGTGCTAGCCTGATTTGCCAACAGCCTTTCTTGTGTATTTTCATTAGGAAGCTCTTTGTGGGATACCACTAAGCAGTTAAATGGGATTTTAAGCAGGACAAACACACTTGCAAGCGGGCAGTCCGCTTGGCAATGTTGCGTTCACAATTCTGTGATAAGAAGCACAGCCCCTGCCCTTTATATCTTGCGGTTGCCTGCAGAACATAATCATGTGAACTCAAGGAGATTGATGAGACAGCTCTATCAGCTGCCGCTATTAGGAAAGTCTGAAATTTGATGAAAAAGAATAAAAAGATACAAACAAAACAACATCGCAACAGAGCTAAAAAAAAAACTTCCATGTGAGAAAGGAGCCCGACACCGCCAGGCAGAGGGCTCGTAAGTACCATGACTTCAACACATCATAGACTAGCTCCAAGCTTTGTATATCCTGTACTGGGTACCCAGGTACAGAGGAATCTCGTTAATACGATCTTCACGGGAACCAGAACATAAAACATATCATCCGAAAATCGTATTATCGAAAGTATTATCCAACCAAATTCTATTATCGGGAAAAGAAAAAGCAACATATTATCCCGAAAAACGTATCATGTAGAATCGTATCAATGAGGTTCCCCTGTATATACACTGCTAATTGCAACATCCTCATATTACATGTCTGCTATACTCTGTATGCAGTTTGGGACAATAATTCATGTCCATGTGTACTGCAAAGTGTCAAAAATGAGGCAAAGCAAGCATCATTTACACAGCATCCTACCCACCTTAGCTAGGGGCATTTCATATCAATAAACATTTCTCTCTCTCTCTCTCTCTTGCTCCCCCCATGCCTTGCATTGTGCAGTCTCGCTCAAGTTTCCCCTATAGAGCAACCAACCAAAAGAGACTGATCCCATCAATGTTTGTCAATGTGCTCTCTGCATGCCTGAGATACCATCTAATTAAATGAGAACTTGCCACAAAGTTATCAGCTGCTTGGCCATTACAGTAGTAATGTTTGAAGTGCACAATCATCTCTGCACACATTGGGGCATAAGTGCAAATTCTGTGTGCACTGAGATGGAAGTTTACAGGTGTTCCTAGCAATCACGGTCATTTCACAAGCACTCAGATCTGAGTGGTGCTTCAAGCCTAAAGGAGTTCGACAAAACAAAAATTGGCATTCTGCCTGCTACCAAACGTACAAATCATTCCTAGCTAACTGCCTCTTCCACCGCACGTCCTTGTTACAAAACTCCGATTCGTACTATAGCCCTATCACTCATTAGCCTCAACCTAGGAAGTGTACGAGTGGTACACAAGTCCAACTACACTGGTAGCAAAAGATGTGGCGCACAGCCACCAAGTCATGAAGCTGAGAACACCACGGAATAACACAGGTGTGAAGACGGCTCGAAGGCCGGCCAGCGTTAATGAGAACTGCTGGCTGGTTGCCAGGATGGATTCTGGAGAGGGTCCCCTCGATGGTACTCCAGGGACAGGATTGTGCTGAAGAGGTGCACCGGGACCATTCGGTGACCACAGGTAGGCGATCCAGCTGTGGCCGCCTGAAGAAATGAAATGAGCAAGGAAATTGCACCATAATGCATATTGTGTCCCCGACGCAGATATGGCTTTCAAGATACAGCCGCAGGAGTAGAACACACCTCTCCCCCGTCCCTCCCCTCCCCCGGAGCCTTGCAGCCCACTCGGGCGCACACGGCCAACCGGAGTAAAACGTGCACCACCCCCTCCTTACCCTCCCCCCAGAGCGTTGCGTGCAATGGAAGATGGCGCACTTCCTTCCTGCTTCCCTTCCTTGCGTGCTCGAGATTGAGCCGCGATCACCGGCTCAATCTCGCACGCTTTCACTCACATACAGCATACGGTGCGCAGGGACGATTTTGTCGCCCTTGGACTTTATACGGAACCTCATGGCTATGGCAGAAATGCGCCTGGAGTGTCCGTATAATTGCTATTGCGATAAAAAAATGAAAGACATCACAATGTTTGTTGCTAATTTTTTTTGTCGAAAGGAAAATAAACCTTAATAAAATATATTAAGTTGAGCTAGATTGCAAGATTTGGCTTCTGTAATAACCAATTTGTCATTCTTAGCAAGAACAGAGCCCTTGTAAGCGAGAAAATGACGAAAATTGGAAATCAAAGCGGGGCCACCTGGTTGTGGTCTAAGGTACCTCTCATGTGACGTCAGTACTGGCTGATTCACAAAGAGCAGGTCACGTAGAGATTACGTCAACTTGTTCATTTTGGCGCTGGCAGTCCAAATTGAGGAGCAGCAGTGGAACTATCCGCAGCGGCGGAGCTATCAGGGGCAATTTTCTATGCAAAAAGTGATATATTGGCAAATGGAAAATGATGATAGACTTCTTGACAAATAATATATAGACCTAGCTTGACTTAATATTTTCCTTTAGTGTCTCTTTAGGTATATGTCACTAAGGGACCTTACAACAGATACAAAACCCTGACTTGTATAGAAAAACCAGTCTTATCACCCCACTAGCATTGACTTCAAATACATGGGCAAGATTTCCAGGAAAGTCTCTACAGAAGCACCACATTTGTCCGTCAAAACTTACTAGAATTTGTTCCATAATACAATCCTTAATACATTATCGCAACTCATCAAGTGGCAGAGAGTAATACAGATATTCAATATTAAATAAAAATATAACAGTTACAAATAATATTAACTAAACAGTTAAGAGTCACCTCAGGTCCCCTGAAGTAAAAATGAGTTTATCGTCTTCTAAAAGAGATCCTCAAAATCAAGCAGTTTCAGTGCTGACATTGTCTTGAAATTTGGCATTTGTAAACCTAATGGCTTGCAACCCAGTTCCAAGAAATATAAATTCATTGCAAGTAGGCAAGTGATAGCTTCAGTATAGATGGGCTGAATTAATTAGTTTTAGTAATTTGGCAGTCATGTTTAATTAAAAGCAAAGTGCATTAACACTGATGGCAATTAATTTCAGTGTGCAACATAGTGACCATGCTGAAACCAAAAGGCTGACTGTCTGAACTCATGCCAAAGTGCCTTCCTGTTCTGCATGATATGTAGTGAACAGAGACAAACTATATATGCTAACTCACAGTACAGATAATGAAGTATGTAAAACTTTGCTTGAATACATCCACAGACTAATGGCTGAGCACAGTAGTTCTTATGCGACCTTAATCTTACATCCCAGTGACCATTAAACCAGCTTTCAACAACATAAAGCGCGACAAAGAGCACAGAATTTCACACCTGCATTTGTAAGCAGAGGTAAAATAAGAGTTCGTAATGATATAAAAATGCACACAAACTCATTACATTTTTACAACAAAAACATAAAAAATTGTGTGACACAGGGTTGTTTGGTATTGTATATTGGAAACAGTGCGAGAAAAAAGGACATGGGACCTAATAAGAACTGCTGCAGTTGAGTGGTGCGTAAACCAAGCCACTGACCTAACGTTTTCAGCAGGAGAGCTGTAAATGCACATGTGAGCAATGGTGTGATGTACTGCAGGGCCACTACACACAAGTAGTAGAAGACTCGAACCACCTGAAAAAGCAAGAACATGGGAAAGAAAGGAAAGTGGAAAGTTCATTGAAAGTGCGAGATCACTGAAACTTACCTTGAGTGAATTTCACTGCAAGTGAGCCAGTCAACATCATGTTAGGCAAAAGTTACAAATACGTTTCACTGCACTTTTACACCCAATCTGTGTTGTGCACTTCGTTTTACCGGGCGATTGCCTGTGGCAGAAAGCACGATTCCTAGTCATTGAGTTGGATTACTGAAAGAGGCGGACAATACTTGCACAAGAAATTGAAATGCATAATTGACTAATTAACAAAAATTCACAAATTAAGCTTCTTATTCAATATACTTTGAGGCACAAATTGCAATGTACAAATTGTAGCCGGTGAGTTTGCAAGGTGTATCCACTTAGAACGAATGATCAGGATGACACCAGTTTCCAGATATGCATTCAAAGAGCACAAAGAAATACATACCACACCATGTCGCCCTCCTTGTGGTCCAGCGCGTTTGATATTCCAAATTTTTTTAACCACTCCATTACAATCGCCAGCAGGATGGCGGCCAGCTCCCAGACTAAACATTAACCAGTTCATCCTGTGACATATGCAAGTCTCTGGAGCGTTGAAAACACATTGTGTGACGCCGTCTCTGCTATCTTATCAGCAAAACAGCATCTTTTGAATTAGCTTTTGTACATTAGCCTGAAAGTGGCGTGCAGTAGGGGTGTGCGAATACTTGAATATCACTGAATCAAATAGTGAATGTTTGAATAATTCAAACTGCGAATCGAATGGCTGCTGTTTAATTTTTCGAATATTCGATATATTCGGTGCGGAGACCGGTGCAGTGCAACATGTCACAGCACCGGAGAACCCCTCGTGCTCGATGCCACCCAAGTGGGCATTTCACTTCGTTATTTGGCTCAAAGGGAGCTCTGATCGAGCATGCCGTGGACGGGCCAGCCCGGATGACGCGGTAGCTGACTTGGTCACTGCAAGCGCTCCCTGACATCGGCCCGATGCGGGGATCGCACACACATTGTTTGCAGAATGGCGCTGCGCGACGTTCACCCAGGGGGAGAGAGTCGTGTGAATTTGCTGCGACCTCCAGATTTCAGAATCTTTGACAGGTGGCAAATCTCGCCAAACTTGGCTGAAACGGCACAGACAGCACCCCTGCTCTTCGCCGTTGGCGCTGGCTAAGCATGGAGAAGTGATAGAGTCACATGACACGCAGCACTTTGTCTGTCGTGCAGATTAGCCACACGATAAGCCACCTGCCGTAAAGTTGGGATAGCCTTTCTGTTTTTTGAAAAAAATTGGAAAGCAAAACTTTCTATACAATCAATATAAGATTGCCACAAAACAGAGGTCCACTATTAGATGAAACTCATTGGTATTGTGTACAGCAGAATGTCACTAATTCATTAGTTGCTGAGGGAAAAAATCACTTGAATCTATTCAACAGAAGTTTTATGGTTAAAGAAAATATTTTCCAGACCTGCATATGCTAGAACTGAGCTGTAAACAGTGCTGACACACTAATTTGGTGTTCATTTTAATAAGAGTAGACCGCAGTGTATATCTTGATTTCTATGCAGCTAAGTTACTGATAGCCTACTTCATTCTTGTTATGCAATGCTTAGAGACTCCTGATCATGTGCAGCACCAAAAATTTGTAAGCATTCAATTTTGTGAAAACTTTTCTGGTACTTTATATTTGATACAATATTCTTTTTGATTTGATTCAATATATGATTCAAAATCTACTATTGAGTATTTGCACACCCCTAGTGTGCAGTCATCAGCATCCCACATGAGAACTTTTTTCTGCCGCCACGTTTGATGACAATGGTGACGACACTGGCTCAAATGATATGCTGTTGGTTAAAATTACATTAAATTATGGGGTTTTACATGCCAAAACCACCATCTGATTATGATGCATGCCATAGTGGGGGACTTCGGATTAATTTGGACCACCCGGGGTTCTTTAACGTGCACCTAAATCTAAGTACATGGGTGTTTTCTGAATTTCACCCCCATCGAAATGCGGCCGCCATGACCGGGATTTGATCCCCCAACCTCATGCTCAGCAGCCCAACCCCATAATCACTGAGCAACAACGGCAGGTTGATATGCTGTTGGTAACGTTGTGAATACGGTTTTGGTTTTGTATGCGATTGTAATGAGCAGGCAATTTTTGGACCAATTTTGTTGCAAAAGAAGGCGTGCATTAGAATCAGGTAAATGTGGTAATCATTCATTGTGAGCTGCCATTTCCACTTTGAAGTCTGCCAAAGGGAGGCCAAAAATCTGCGTTTTAAGCAGAAAATAATGTGTTTTCAATGCATTCAATGTTCCATAGCACCGCCAAGACAGACGCTGCAGCCATTGGGATTACAAGTCAAGTTCGATTTATCCAACGAGGGCTAATTTCAGGATCAAAACAACGAAAACCTTGGCTAATGGAAATTTATAGGTGATGGCTGGGACCTTCATTGGGGATCGAATCCACTGAGACATCTATGTAGCCGGAGTTGGATTAATGTGAGCCGACTGTATTATAGTATTACTGTGTGTGTTGCATCGTGTGTAGGCATGCGCATGTGTGCGTAGGGTGTGTGTGCCCTCGATGCTCTGAAATTGTTTTGCTCAGCTCTCCCTTACGCAAAGCCAACCTCGGCTGATTCAGGAGAAAATAAAAATCAAGAAGAAGAAAATACAACACCACAAAACAAGAATGGCCCAAGTGATATTCAATAGGAACTTCACTGAAACAACATGGGAATGGCACCAGGTCTGCAGGTGATATGCGAAATATTAGAAGTAGGCTTTTCCATGCTTATTAGGCACATTGGCCCACACAAGATCGCCGGCATCCCTCTCGTAGCACTACTGAGCCTAAGGCAGGCTTGCAAAGAGCGACGATGTAGAAAAAAATTGATGGTGTCAAGTATAGCAGAAACCAGCTCGTGCACTCCTGCTTTATTTCCACTTTTAGGTCGACGTCCTCCATCACGTGTGGGTCAAACAAGACGTTTGGGGAAGCGCACTTGCAAAATTCTCCGCGTCCCCTGTTCCACAGCTCAAAGTGCCCTGCAACCAAGCTGACACGTACAGCAAGCTGCAGGTCATGCACAAGAAAACGTCGTGCTTACCTTGCGCTGAAGGTCAATGTTGCTAATGTTCCCAGCTTCCTTGCGAAGCTCAGCCATTTTCTCAGGAGCCAGGTTCAGATAGGACTGCAGGTACCGTGGCATCAGAACGAGTCGCAGCACCACCACGGCCAGCACCAGCACGATGCGGCCTGCCTCAAATGCCTCGCCACTCATTCTGCACCAGTGAAGTGTTCAATGAGCCTAGAGCAGCAATGGCAGAATACATCTTGGTGCCACCGTTTCTGCCTCATACCTTACCTGTGATGTGCCTAGATTTTATTAAGACACCACATGTATACAGTGCCATGGATGTGACATATGAAGCCGCAATGACTTCTGGTGTGGAGTAGCAATGTATTTGTTAATTCTGCAGACTCTCGAGTCCATGGCTTAATATATATATAAAACCACAAAATGTATGAAAAGGCCCCACCTAAATACGATCTGACTTTGAGGGTTACAATGAGTATCACTCCCTGAGTCACGATTTTCTAGCGATTCCTTTTCCTGATGCTAATGCCTTTTGGTGCTTTTCACGTTCGTGAGTGGTCATACAACGCTTCGCCCTGGGCAAAGCATCGCTTGACCACTTACGAACATGAAAAGCACCAAAAGGCACTAGCATTGGGAAAGGGCATCACTACAAAATACTGGCCATGAAAACGATACCAAGACACGAGTTTCTTGCACAATAAAAATTCCAAGGAAAACATGAGCAAGGAATTATCGCTAGTGACTGCTCAGAAACTTCCAGTTGCCTGGCCAGCAAACAGATGAATTTAGCCTTATTCTGTGAGCTAACAGGCTGTGTACGTTCTCTAAATTAAGCTCACACGAGTTTATGGTTTTCCGCCATAATTATGATGTTTGTGATTTTCTTGTGTGTTATATATCTTGCCAAGCAGTCTTACATATCCACGTTTAGTAGTGCACAAATTTAGCAGGATGCACCCTGCTCTCTAGCTCTCTGTTATGCATTCAATGCTTTTGTAGTACTGGTCATAACCATAAACGTTGGACTGTCACTGTCTCATTCAAATCTCTTATTCTAGTCAAGTGATCGATGCAAACTCGAATTAGATTTAATGAAGTCAGAAAGAAAGCTAGAACGAATGCACCAGTCACTTACAGGTTTTCCCTCATGCCCGGAAATGATCTCTCGGTGAAGTACTCGCGGGCAAGAGGCTTCACCCACAACAGCACCACAAAGAGAGGCGAGACAAAGCTCAGGTGAAGCAGCAGCCTGCAATCAGAAAAAAAAAAAAAAACAGCAATGGAAAAGAATCCATAGTCTGTGATTTCACTGGCTATGAACACCTTTGCTGTTTGCTGTAACATTGACATGCTGTCACAGCAGGCACTGCCATCGTCTCAAGAACACTGCTCCTTTGCGCACACTAGAGTGTTGCTTGTTGTGCCTCTGGAATACATGCAACAGACGCTGGCACTCTTATGGCACCTTTGGATGGTCGCCATGATCCTCTGAATCTGAGCTGACTGCTTCCGAAGGCACTCTGGGTCTAGGTAACTGAACAGCCAACTGCTTTTCAGAGCAGTAGGAGGGAAGGAAGCGAAAACTGAGGGGAAGTTCTGGTAACGCAACCAGCATCACAGGATGCATTTAGATGTGAAACATGGCTGCGACGGCGACATATGTCGTGGGGACACTTGACTTTCACGCGTTCCTTGATATTGTTTTTCCTGCATTACTCGTGTTTCCTGTAATCCAGCTTTACCGCATGGCTTTGTGCCAGTGGCAGTCGGGGTGGTTGCAAGACTAGTAGGAGAGATGGTGTGAGTGTTGCGCTGTTAACGCCACCTAACGACGGGGTTACTCGGGTGCAACAGGGCTGGTCCTCTTTGGCGTGGGGTCGGCAAACAGCGCGCGCGGACCTTTCGAGCGCGCGCCGGCCCGCTCTGGGAGACCATCTCGCGAGGCGTCATAGCGGGGCACCGGGATGGACGAACACAACTGTTCAAACGCGCCGCCGTTCGTGTGACCATACACACGAACAATTAGGAGTTGGTGTCCAATATGAAACTAACATATTCACTCGCTATTCGGTCACGGTGAGTCGGACTTACTCGATTTGTTGAGCGCCCATCATATGCATGTTCTGTGGATAGTAATGCGGCCAGCATGCATTAGTGTACGAAAGGTGCAATAAAAGCTCTTTTGATTGTTTGCACTACTGTGTTGTCGTTCCTTTGTCCCAAGAGCACATGTGAGACCTCAGAACGTGGATGATAATAATTGTTGCTGTGAGTGGTGCAAGAGTAACCCTTCCCCAGCACAACCACTGGAACGGGTCGGGTTGCATGACTCGTAACCAAGCAGATTTCTTGGCTGCTCCAACAGCAATACTGAAAGCACTGATGCTGGAAACAGGTAAACATGGTAATCTGGTAATCATTCGTTGCGAACTGCCCTTTTTGCTCGCACACTGAAAACAGCTATTTTTGGCTGGAGATAAAGTGTCTTCTATGCATTCACTGCTCCCTAGCACTGCCAAGATAGACGCTGCAGCCCCAGGGGGTCCCCATTTTGGTCAGGCGCATTCATGCTGAGCAGTGGAGTTCGAATTATTTAATGAAGGTTAATTTCAGGACCGAATTAACCAAAATGTCGAATTATCCAGAGTCGAATAAACGAAAGTCTACTATACTGACCTTTGATGCCAGAACTTGTGATAATACAAAAAAATTTAAGAAAGAAGCTAAGGAGTGCACAGTGAGTGGTGGCAAGAAAAGTTATAGGTGCAATGGTAAGATATTAAAAGAAGGCAGTATGGACTAGACAGCCAACAGTGGTAGGCGATATTATAGTTCATAAAAAGTGTAATTGCGCAGATCATGTAATAAGTAGAACATATAACCACTGTTGTGTTTGAGCAAGAGAAAAGGTGCCAAGGAAAATGAATCACTGCCGAGGATAGCACAGGGTATAAGATGGAGTAATGTGATAAGGAAATTAGCACACACAGGGTAGAGTCAGCTAGAGCAAGACAAGAAGAATAACTGGAGGTCTTCACCTAGCTAATGGCTAATGATAATGAACAAGTAGATAATGATCAGGTAGAAGAGCCAAACATAATAAGAGCCGCATAAGCTGTAAAAAAAAGCAGCTTCCATGCACTGTTTTCTTCAAAACCCTGTAAAAAAAGCACACAAGCAAAGCCCTTCCATCAAGCGCTTGCATCTTATCAATGAATTTAAAGAACGCTCTTTCTTCAGGTAGACTAGCTCGTTTGTTAACTGACTTAAAGATCAGATGAATGTTTGTACGAGCAAATCATTAAACGAACTAATAAATTACTAATGTAGAGACGCAGCTTATGTGTTCATAAACAGCAAAGACCTATCTAGGCTCAGTGATGCAACAGCTACGGGCCCACATAAGAGGAGCAATTACATAGGAGTACTCACACTCAAACAAAAATTGTCAAATGAGAATAGCGATTAAGACAAACAGCAGTAAGTACACTTACATGGCACAAGCTGGGGAAAAGGAAAAAAAGAAAGAAAAAAGTGAAATGATCATAGTTTATCAAATCGATGATCACAAGCTGTTGCACAACCATCAATCAAGCAAATGAATACGTTATTGTTCTTCTTTTTGCATTTTCAATAGGAAGCAAGTCTTCCTGTCCATGGCGGTATAGTATGTCATTTTAAATGTTGGCACTGACACGCACTGTAAAGTGCATTCAACAAAGGTGCAATAGCAGAGTTACTTCGGACATGATTAGTAGAGACCGGATTTTAGGCAAATGCCTTTTTTGTTCCTTGCGCTCCTATTGCCCCACTTTGATATATGAGCATGAATTAGAGGTTAAGAAGGGCTTTTATAGTGTTTTTATAGTGCCTATAAATGCCAATTTTGGTGTTTGTGCCTAAATGCCTATAAATGCCTATTTTCAATATCGGCGCCTATATGAACACTATTTAGCCTCAAGTTTCGCTTTCTAGTGCAGTTAGAGAGTGTTATTCATGTTACCGGGCAACATTGACTGTTCAGAACTCTATGGGGTTCAACCTAGTCCTTTAGTTCAACCAACTCCCGGGAAACGCTGCCAGCAGCATAGAAATTCGACGTGCCGGCCAGCATACGCCGCCGCGCTGACATTGCGCGAGCGGTTGGCGAATGCGAAAACGCGGAGAGCCGTCAGGGGAAAGGAGAGTGAAGAGCAAAAGAAGAAAGAAAAATGTGATGCGCACGCGGCTTTTGTTTTGTTTGTAATTTACTTTTATTGCGATAACAATTATATGGACACTTCAACCGGATTTCTGCAATTGCCATCGCTGTGAGGTTCCGCATAAAGTCCAAGGGTGATAAAATCGTCGCCGTGCACCATATGCACGAGTGAAAGCACGCGGGAGACGCGCGCTATCACGGAGAGCGAACGCACGGCGGAAAGCAAACGCGACTGTCGTGCGAAAGGCCGTGGGGGTATGGGAGGGAGGGAGGCAGGGCGACGCTGTGCTGCGGCACCAAATGCTTATCTTGCAACCGGGCCCAAGGGGAACTGGCCACTCAATCTCCCACTCGAAAGCAAGAAAGCGGGAAGGCAGCCTGGGAGGGAAGGGGGGGGGGGGCGGCAGCTTCTACTCTGCCAACAACTGCGTTTGTACTTTATTTGGCTGTGGCGGTCGCCGGCACGGTCTCTTAAAAGCAATCTCCACATGGCTCTGACCTTTTATGCGCCGTGCATTCGCCGCTCAGTTTCCGTTGAAGCGATAGACCGCATGAACCTTCGCCCGCTGTGGCGGCTGCGCTTGCTGCCAGTGTTTTGACAGTCGTCTGCGGTCATTCAGAGTGATCTATTCATGTTTGCTTGTGTGCACTGACACCACGCTTGTTAATTCAGTTAGTAAGCGAATGTGTCCAAGTTTATGTAGCCGATAAAACTACTATCCCTACTCCGAATAGCTCTCTACTAATGTGGTATTGCAACTGATGCTTCGCCTTTCGGGCGAAGCTGCGACATTTTTTTTAAGGTGTTCACCGCCGTCGGCTGTTCCTTCTCAGCGTACGAGATCATTCTCAGTGACAAGAGGCACAATTTTGAATCCAAAAATCTAGAGAAGATGGTATTTTGCTATTGTTTCCACAATCTTCACAGTGATTCTTAGACTACGTTCCGCATGCTCTCCAAACAGATTTCTTCAAACACGTGCACTTCAAATGGGCGGAAGTGTATTTGGCAGTGTTGGGACGTCTGGCCTGTACACTTCGGATAATGTCATTGTATATGAGGAAATTGCCAGAGTTGTACCTAACAGTCCTCATGTAAGAACATGCTAATTTCTTAATAAATCGTAGTCTCTCTTGCATTTGTTATTTGTCTGTTTTTGTTGTGTCTTAATTTAATTGCGTCAGGCAGAGATAAACTATCGGTTTTTTAAATCAGTATTCCCAGCTTTCAAGTATTCTTTTTCATGCCTGTTTCACTATATGCGGCACTCGAGTACAGTGGCCATTGAACATGAATATGAGCAGTGTGCTTATTGAATGAAGCCAATTGATCGTCATTAGTCCAGAAGTTTTATGGGACAATTGCACGGCTATGTTCAACTGTTGGCGCCTTTGTGCCATCATAGGCAATAACATTTCTTGTTTTCCTATTGTAGATATAGGCCGCGCATGTGTTCGTCTGAAATTATTTGCATTTATGTAAAAATTTATTGTGCCTATATTTACGACGTTGGGGGTCTAAAACATTGTTTTGCGTGCCTATTTTTGGCGCCTAAAACGCACTTTTTTAATGCCTAAAGATGCGATCGATGAAAATGAGTGAATTATCCGGCGGGTTAAACTAAACAAGGTGCACGAAAAACGCTGAAACACACCACCGATTCATTTGGCAGTGGCAGTATTTGCATGAGTCTAACACACCCCAGAATCAAACGTGCGCCAACTTGCTATGAGTTGAAAGCAGAAAACTAACATATAAATGACATTAAAGTTACTATACAAAGTACTTGAAATCTAACGCACAACCGATTATTTAACAAGAAAAATGGGCAAGGGACGAATATGTGCTGCACAATGGCGGCTCGTGACTTATAATTAGCTTCACCGCACAGTTTTTTAAAGTTGGCTTTTCTACAGAACATTAGTGCTAAGCGGTAAAGCATATGAGCGCCTCAAAGGCGGTTTTGGTTTCCCATCCGATTGGCACCACACAAGCAATTTTCTACCCTAACTTTCCTGGAAAAAAATAGCACACACCAGGATCGGATAAATACCGCAATCAGACATTGTCAGCTACAGTTATTGCTTGAAAATCTTTCTATGGCAAGCCAAAAATGGGCATTTTCAACAGGAGATGACATGTGTTCAATGCATTCACAGTCTCCTACGCTCCGTCTAGACAGATGCTGCCACTATAGGGGTCACTATTTGGGTCACCATATGGTTCAGGCGCGTGCTTGCTGACTGGTTAAGTTTTAGAGCGAAAGCTCTACTACGTCATGTCTCGCAAGGTCGTTCATCGCATTGCAATGACCTTGAGCCGCCAGAGCGCAAGTATGACAGGTGTGAAGTCACGCCACGTGATCCACTGCAGAGAGGCGTCGCCGCTGCACTTGCTCAGAGCCTCGCCGCTGCGGTACCATGTATGTGACTAGGCGAGGGTTTAGTGGCAGCTTCGTTAGCGCTTGGTCGCTCAGTCTCACCATGGATGATGCACCGGCTGGGCCGTCTGTGCAAGCGCTTCAGCGCAAGCGGTAGGCTGAATCCAATCATCCAGTAGATATAGCTAGACGGCAGACTGCGAAATCTCAAGCAAAGACCGTCTACGTCACCATTCAAGAAACACAGAGACACACCATCAGATTTGCAATAAAGCCTAACTTTAATGAAATACTGTGTGCACAGTCCTTGAAAAACCAAGCCAAACAAACCTTTCGCTCGTGATAATAAGGTTTACAGGTGTTAAACCTCAGCCATTTTTTAATTATCTGGCGACGGCCAATTTTAAGATCCAAATAACAAATGTTTGGGCCCACAGAGATGCATTGGCACTGGCCGGTACCTTAGGTAGAGATCGAATTAACCGAAAAATTGAATTAACCAAGGCTGAATTAATGGAAGTCTACTGTACTTCCGTGCTGTGCCATAAAGTTGATCACTAAACATGCTTATCTAGTCAAGCTGGCCAACTTACCTGATGAAATGCTGTCCTTCGCAGTACTTAAATGCGTCCCAGTGCATGCGTGCATAGCGGAGGCCAGGAAATGTGAAGAAAGCTCCCACAAGGCCGCACCACACAGCTAGGAAGAACTTGAACATCAGTTGAGATGTGGGACCACTGGGAATCAGAAGCAAACGTCTGTCTAACACAAAAAATTGCACACAATTGGAACTCACAGAAAGGGACACTAAAGGCAAATACTAAGTCCACGTGGACTGTTCAAATACCATTCCAGAAACCTAGCATCGCTTGTTTCGTGCAAAGAAAAGACTTAGTTTACGAGAAAATTGCATCTGAATGGTCCGAATGCCTTTATGGCAATTCATATCCCCTCCATGCCAACCGGGATGTGGTGACGCTGCACACGCCATCACCGCCCTTTGCTGCCATCGGTGAGAAAAACAGCACCTGACAGACGGTGCTGCTGTCGGTGAATAAAACGGCACCCGACCGACGGCAGTACGATGCGCCACTGCAGCTGCTTTTGGTCAAGTGGCGTGGACCATTCGGACATCCCGCGACATCACATCGAATTGGAATTCTCTGCTACTTGCAGTTTGTGCGAGGTACGCGAGCCAGCAAAACCAGTGCAGCACTACGTGATAACGGAACTAATAAAACGTGAAAGCACGGGCGGCGCAGAGTCGAGCAAAAACAAAACCTCTGGACCGCCTGCGGCGTTGTCAGCGGTGTTACCTTCCGCCGAGCAGGGCTCCGAGCCGAGACCGGAACACGACGCCGGACGATGAACAAAGTTTTTAATACAGCGTAACTGCTGTTGGTAGATACACAGAATGCCCTCGGCGTGGCTCGGCTATCCTTTTTAACAGCTTCGCCTTCACAAAGGGAGAGGGAAACACAACCGCCTCATAGATAAGAACCATGCGCAACACATAATCATGCTGAACAGGTTCGCCGGGCTTCGGCGCTTGGTAAAGACAGATGCATGCGCGCGAGCGCAACAGCAGTGTAATGTCAATGAGTTAAGATAGGAATAAACTCTAATTGTCCAACGGTTATGGCTGTTGGTGCCCGGGGCTGGGCTGCCAGGGGTCCAGCGCCGGAGAAAAATCTTTCGAGATCCTCGGCAATGGCCTTGGGCCGCTGAATGAGTTCTTTTTTCTAAAAATGAAATAGAATCCGTGAAATAGAATTTTTTTTGTCTTATAATACACTACAATGATGGTTTTATAATGAGTGGTTCAATACTAGCGACAGAATTTAAATGAGGAGTGCCTTCGTCATCAGCCAAGTACTTGAATGTCCCGGGGAGTCTCTAATCATGTCTTACATTTACTTCAATTTCTCAATCCCTAATCCATCACTATAGCTTGACTTAGTATTTGCCTTTAGTGTCCCTTTAAGGCATGTTTGTGACCTCAGCTTGTGATGAGTGATGTTCACTTTTGGCTTATGACAAGCCCTCCTCACTACATAGATGGCGATAAGACATCCTGTCATCATTGCTTGTATTGAATTAGACTTCCCACAATATTTGAAGGCATATTTCTGTGTTCTAACCATGTTATTAAAGCAGACCACATGCAGACATAAAGACATTACTTCGCAATCTATGAATGCTTCAGTTCTTCTATCCTCCCTTTGAAAAAGTTGTGTAATAAGTCCCAAGCGTTCATCTCCCTTAAAATTTTTGCCCTTCATCAGCTCCTTATGGGACTGCATGTCACCAATGACAATAACAAACTGATCTTGCAAATGTGCTTTTTCAATCCTCAGCACGCCTTCGGAACCAGAACTTGAAAACCTAAACTTTGGAAGCCAGAAGCAACCTGGCATTGGTCTATCTGCTAATGACTTTCTCACCGAGTATGACTACTTCGTGGCTTGTGAGTTGTGTATGATGGATGGCATTACTGCGTGGCATCATAACAAGAATCTGTGAGAAAGAATGACAATGTTGAAGAGGAAAATGATGAGAAGCTACTAATGATTTCCAAAACAATGAACACTTTCGATGTTCTGTGCCGTGCTACATGTTTTGGAAAAGTTAGTGATAATGCATGCACAAATACCAGATCACAGTTTGACAAATGACAAACAGTATTGACAATGTGAACCCAACAATATGTTTGTATATGGATTTATGTATTTCAGAGCATTTGCTGAGTGACCTAACCAAACGAAAGGACAAAGGAAGGCCTCTATTAACTTTTCACATTGAAAATTTTGAATTACTTTAAATGCATGATTTTATAAAAAGTCGCCGGCGTATGGTCCCCACTGCTGTGTTGTTTAATCATATCAATTACAGATGACAAATACTTCTGACTACCCCACAAGATTGCTACTGCTGTTGTTCTACAGTATATTTTGAAACAATGCTTTGCATTTGTAGCTTGTTATTCATATCTGACTAAGAATGTGAAGAAGGTACAAGTTAGTCAAAAACACAGCCTTCAATAAACACACACGTGGGAGTCAGAGTTAGCATCATCTGAACAAAAAAATTGGTGTGGTTTAGCTTTGGTTAACCCTGGTTGATAGCGAAAGCTTCACTGCCCTGGCTAGGCCCATTGTCGAGCTGTGGCCGAGGTGTGGTTTCGCAATGATATACATACATGTTTGCACTGAATAAAGTGTTTATTCATCATTTTTTTATGCCTATGAAGACACTGCGGTGATCAGTAAAGTAGTGAGACGTGGTTGCAACTCACAGCCGGGCCCAACTCTACTCGGGCAATAGCGGCAATGTCTCCTTTCAGATTGGGGAGATCCAGACTGCAGTATACCACCCTCCCAAAAAGGGCACACCACAAGGAGCAGTCATCTCACCCACGCTCTTCAATGTCGCCATGATCGGCCTCGCAAGAAAACTGCAGGACGTAGAAGGCCTCCGCCACGCCTTCTACGCAGACGACATGACACTCTGGACCACAACAGGGTCCTTTATTGAAAAAGAAGAACGGCTGCAAACTGCAGCTGACCTCATCCAAGAATACGTCAGCCAACGGGGACTACAATGCTCGCCAGAGAAATCTGAACTCATACGAGTCTGGCGAGGCCGGGGTAACCACACAGTCCCCACAGACCCACCACGAAAAATCGAGGTACACCTTAACGGGAGCCTCATACCAGAAACGTCATTGCTCAGGGTGCTGGGCATGTGGCTGCAGTCTAACCAGCGTGCTACACACACCCTTACGCTCCTCAAAACCAGTGTCAAGGCGATATCACGCATGATATCCCGTGTAAAATCGAAGAATAGAGGCATGAAGGAAGGGGACACACTCCGACTGGTAAAAAGCCTGGTGGTGAGCAGAATCACATACAGCCTTCCCTACTACCATCTCACACAATCCGAGACGAAACAGGCCGACACGCTCTTGAGGATGGCTTTCAAGACCGCTCTCCGCCTGCCGATGAGTACATCGACTGAGAAATTATTGGGCTGGGGTTACACAACACCCTCAGTGAACTCACAGAAGCCCTTCACGTCTCACAACAACAGAGACTTGCGCGGAGTGACACGGGCCGGCAGGTCCTACAAACCTTGGGCTTCAAAGCCAGAACAATACGAACCCAAGAAAGCTGCACGATACCTCGTCACGTCCAGGACAGGTATCACATTGCCCCAATACCACGCAACATGGACCCTAACCTACACTCCGGAAGGAGGAAAGCGAGGGCCCAATACATAGAGAAAACATTCAGGTTCAATACCACGGCCCGTTTTACGGATGCCGCTATGTACGGAACGAAGAAAAAGGGGGCAGTGGCAGTGGTCTGCGACCGCCGAGGCCACGTCACCTCCAGTGCATCGACCCGCCCCTGCACGATCACGGAAGCGGAAGAGCTGGCCATCGCGTTAGCCATCCGCGAAGGCCAACACGCAAGCAAACCACTGACGATCCTCACGGACTCCCAGCAGGCCTGCCGCAACTTCCTACAGGGAAGAATCGCAAGACCTGCGGCACAAGTCCTAGCCCAAATACCCAAGGAGGACACTGACGACAACTCCATCATAACCATCATTTGGATACCGGGTCACGCTGCCATCACGCGTAACCTGTATGCCGACAGAGCAGCTCGAGAATTTGCACATAACCGAGCACTCATCACGCCGACTGCTGATGACCCTGACCCAGTTGACCCCGAGTATTCAGCAATCCTGAACTACCACAGAGGGAGTCGCTTGCGATATCCCCCACCCCATCGAATACTAAAGACGGAGGATGCCGCTGCCTGGCATAGGCTCCAGACAGGCACTTACACGAACCTACACATATTACATTGCCTGCACCCCACAGCCTACAGGGATGAATGCCCGTGGTGTGGGGCCACACCAACCCTATACCACATTACGTGGGAGTGCACGCTACACAACATAGAACACCATGACACGAACACCACGAGGGAGCAATGGGAGGCACTACTGTCCAGCTCGGCCCTCGACGACCAGCTAAAGCTGATCCAGAGAGCAGAGAAGATGGCAAGAGCCAGCGGAGCCCTGGACTAGGGGACCCGACGATTAGCGATGCCCCATTGGGGCAAGACAAAACTATCTTTGAATTAAAGTTTATCTATCTATCTATCTATCTCCTTTCAGGGCTCTGTAAAGGACTAAATATAGTCCGACGTAGCGTGAAAGGAAATGTGTTGACACCTAGAAAACCTCTTGCTGCCTAGCATGCCATAGATAAGGTTGCCACTTGACTGGTTTAACAGCGGCACAACCGGCTTTACCCTCATGGCACTGACTGCTTGTTCGACCCCGACACTTACATGCCATTTGCCGGTTTTCCGGTTCTCCATTCATTGAAACATTGTAAGCTGCTTCAGAAGCACTCTGTATGACGTCCATACATCGTAAGTGCAGCATTATTGGCAGTGCCCTCAGCTGTAAGCAATGAGTCCAAGGCAAAACGCAACTGCCAATGCCAGTGTGGAGTAATGCATACTAGAGGTGGGGCATAGACCTAGCATGAGCAAGAAATAAAAACAGGCCAGCTGCCTCTAGTGTTTTGCTGGCCTCAGTTGTTGTGTCCTAGCGCTCCACAAAGCAACTGTACTGTTGCAAGCAAATTGATTCATAATTGTTTAAACTTTCCAACTTTCCTTAAAGCATTAATTTATTTATGGTTATTTCACTCCTTTCCTGGACATTATGCTGGAAAGTCAACACAATCAATTAAAATAAGAAAATTATTTGAATAACGCACGTCGTATACTAAGAATAAAATTTTAGTCTATATTTCTTTATTTATTTCAATACTATACTGCAGGCCACGGTCACTAGCCCAAGCAAGAAGGGCATAGTAAATGTACATGCATTTCATGCGACATAGTTGCATGTCTTATATATATATATATATATTATAAATCTTAATAGAAAAACAAGAGGGGAAAAAACAGAGCGCTGGCCTGTCCCCCTGTTCCCTTTCTTTATTCTGTTAAAATATATATTTTCATTTTCACGATAAAAACAATGTTGCAGCAAAAGCAAGAGCACCAACTAGCTGAACTCTCTTCTTTTGTCATAAATTTCATGCACAAAATCACACACCACAAGGAAAAAAATATATATATTCTATTAACGCAGACATAGCGAGAAACTATCAAGTACAAGAAAAAATACTGAAAGTGCAAGCATAACTGTATCGACAATACCAGCCAGCTTCATCATATATATAAAATAGCATACAAGAGTGATAATGAACACTTCAGTCAGTGCACAAAAGAATGATTTTGTTTTCATTGCAAATGTTCATAACATGTATCACAATTAACTGTACTAACAACTTTATTATGTATTTTGACATCTAGTCTTCTACATATTGCTGTTTTTCTTAGGCTACTATTATGCCTCACAAATAAATTGTTGTCAACAAAAATAACATGAAGGTTAAGTGTGTACATCACATTTTATATAAAGCCTTTCTATAAATTTCAATCAAGCAACGTTTGTACTCGGCATATACCTGCTTTGTTTTGTTTTCATTGTGTTTGTTGCAGTACAGTACTTCTGATAACGTGCCCCCACCTTTCCTTCTTAGTGCATTTTTTTTAAATTCTCGGCAATGGTGGCAACCTTTGCTATAAACAATATTTAGGTTGGTTTGGTTGGTTTATGTGCGGTAGACAGTCAAAGAATGCCGCCACCTACAGCTCTATCTTGAGGTCCTTCAACATGATATCCTGGTTTCCATGTATGGTTATCCTGACTCTACTCAGATCTCAGCCATTTGCGTACTAGCACACACTTTCACAATGGCTCCTACATTTTAGAGTGTGACTGAAATCTGCTTTACAAAAATGACTGCTGTGGCATCGCAGCAAATGGTAGAAAATTTTGTGTAGTCTGTGAGAAACTGTCCTTTTAGCTAAAGAAATAAAAAAGCAAAAAGAAAAAGAAAGAAGCTCATTTTAGAAAAGGCATGTAAAACAAGAGACAAAACGAAGAAGAATGACAGGGCATGTGTGTGTGCGTTTTTTTCTTCCATTTTCTCATGATTGAATAGAGAAACTTAAACTGGGCTGATGAGCATGTTTAATTTTCAGTATAAAAAAAGAGCAAAGGAAAATTTGCCCTGAACATGCAGAACGTCTCTTTGGTGACATTACTGTATTTTTCCACATATAACCCTCCACCGCGTATAACCTGCACCCCCAATTACAACAGCCGGGAAAGAAAAAATATATATATCTGCGCGTATAACCCGCGGTAATAAATTCATGCAACAACGCTCAAATCTTTGCAAAAACAGTCCATTCACGGATACAAAACTCGTCCACATCATTGTATCATCGGCCAGCAGCTCTGTTCCTCCCTCTTTGGTGATGCTGATAAAGCTGGATTCACACGACGGATGTCATCCCGGACAAATCAGTCACATGACATCTGACGCAAATCGGACCACTTCGCAGGCGCAGCTAGCATTCATGCGACAGAGGATGATAGTGCGGCCGGAGCAGCACTCGCACGGCGCAACAGCGATTTGGCTATCAGCCGTATCGCATATATGTCACCGGCGCATATATGTCAATGCACGCGGCGCCGGCTATGTACGAGTTCGCCGCGTGCATTATTCGCAATACGCAAAATGCCGACCCGTAAAAAGGAGGAGAATGGACAACCATGATGAAGGGAAAAAGGAATCTTAAACACGCAGTGGTGGGGAGAGGGTAGGATTCCCTAGGAGATAACAAAAATAAATGACCGAGAACTTTGCCTTGAGGTGTGGCTACACTGCAGCGGGTACCGCGCTTCACGGCAAAGTTTACGGCAAAATTTAAAAGTAAAGTTTACATATGACCCGCACCCCAAATTTACTGCTGACTTTTCTGAATGTTTGGTGCAGGTTATACGTACAAAAATATGGTATTCATACTACCTAGACTGCACAGCAGTGGTAGCCCATGGGTTAAAACTACAGTGAAGGCTAGCTCACCTTGAACTCAATCCTTGCGTTTGAAGAAACTGGTGAGAACTCTCGTTGAAACTTCTATATGCTGCCAAGAAGAAAGCAAAAAAAAACAACGTGTACATTCACTAGTTGACTTGGACACTGCTAATCTGTAGCAAACAAGTGTGCACCAAAACATCACAACACAGATGCTGCAAAGGAGAGTTGGTCAGAAAGCAAGCACAATCTTTTGCCTTATGCTTGCCAAATGGCTTCCCCAAGTATGGACACATATTTTTGAAGCCGTAGAAACTCCGCTACACGTTTACTGCACATAAACTGATGACACTCAACAAGTCCGACGGTTAGTTTGATTTCCTACCAGGGTTGGTCTCGAAATACCGGACCTGACGACCTGATGCCCAGCTATATTTGCAGGTGTAGTGCAGGTATGATGCTGCTCAAATAAATTAGCATATTCACTTGTTTAAGACCCGCCCTTGTGTAAGGTCCACACCCCTACTACGGAGTGCGAAAATTTGGAACAAAAAGTTTCACTAAGTGTCATGCACATACTTGTGTGCTGGCTCATTCCCACAAGCCGCTACAAGATCACACTAGACTGCGCCCGAAAAACCGGTCAGCTACTGTAAATGTGTTCATAGTCAGCCTCCAGTGGTTGCATTTATTTGCGTAGCAGTCTTTGCACAGTTTGATGCTTCAATGAGTAGCCATAAGCCTGCCTCGTGCAAGGGCCTAACACGATAAAAATTCTGAGGAAAAAAAAAAAAAGTACAGGCCTTACATGAGTAAATACAGTAACTATAATGCTATGCCCTTTTCTTCCACCTGCGTTCGCACGTTGATGGAGCGAGGTAGTGTATCCTGATGTCATGGCGCATGTATCTTATGGGTACCAAAAATGAAATTGGTTCATAGGAAGGGACAAACGTTACAGTAAATATCTAGGGCACTCTGGCACTTACAAGTATTTTTTCTAAGGTTCTGACCTTCACTTACTACAAGATTTCTGACAGCAGCAGTAAAGAATAAAAAGGCAACTGCAGCCGCTGGGCTGCATCTTTCGTTGTGTTGTGCTAGTTGCGTGCAACTGCCTAGTCTCAATGCGTTCTTGGCCCACACTTCATAACATCCGCCTTCTTTTGCAACAACAGTATGGTCCACTACTAATAAATTCAAGTTATAATTCCCAGTCCTGTAATCTTGTGAAAAAGCTTTCCTGCAATGTGAAATCTGTGCTGAGCTTATAATCAATGAGAAAGAGAAGAAAACAGAGAAAGAGAGAGAGAAAGACAGTTAGGGCCACTCACCGTCCCGTAGGCCAAACTCGAGGAAGTCTTCGTCAGCAATCAGTGCCACCATGGCAAGGACAAAAAATGTGAATCCCGAGACAAGGCAGAGCGAGCGTTCCCCAATGGGCTCCTCGCCACGGAAATACAGAGCTGTCAGTGAGAAGAGGACCTTGCTGAAGAGGAACCACGTGTCAAGGACAGCAAAGTCTGGCGAGGAGGACGGGTGAATGCAGTGCATACTTACAACCAGTTGCCAAAGAGAGTGCCTGGGCTAGTTGTTAGTTTACTACAGTTAGTTAGCACTCATTCATTTATGTGTTTAACTTACGCCTCAAGGTTCAGAGGTAGTGATGCTAAACTATTGGCAGATTGACTATCGATAGCATGCATAGTTTTTTTTTTTACCTTTCTATCGATAGTCTAAAAAAGACTATCAGTATAGTTAAACCTTGATAACGAACTTCAATGTAACGGAATTCTCGATATAACAAAGTATTTACCTTCCCATAACTTCCTGCCCATTGAACACAATGTGTTTTGAACCTCAATATAATGAAGTGTGTTTATCTATACACAATTTCAATTCGTGTATTGTGTAGCAGAATTTCTCTGCTGCCTCGAGGGAATACTGAGGCAATAAATGAAAACTTCTGTGGATGCAGATGGTCAAATGGTTGAATTACATGCAGCTGCTTGCAAATGCACCTCTCAAAAAACGCACCCACCTGCCGTGGTGGCTTTCTTTTGGCTATGGCGTTCCACTGCTAAGCCTGAGGGCACTGGATTTGATCCTGGTGACAGTGGCCGCATTTCGATGGGGGCAAAATACAAAAACACCTGTGTATCATGCACTGGGTGCACATTAAAGAACCTTAGGTGATCGAAATTAACCCACAGTCCCCCATTACAGCATGCCTCATAATCATATCTGAGATTTGGCCCATTAAACCTTAGAATTTAGCCTTCTTTAAACACACCTCTCAAACAGCGTGTCGCGTGACCGAGGGCGACCGCCGAAACAGAGCAGCATCATGTTCCGTATGAGCAGTATGTTCCGTGACAAGATCCTATTGCGGCCCGGACACTGTAAGCTTTGGGTTGTGAGTGAAAGCATGGGAGGGTGAGTCGAGGACGTTGGCTTGATGAGAGCAGTCCTCTCGTGTGAGCAAGAGGAAAGGGGAGCGAGCTCATGATAACGCGATCGAGCGCGCGAGGGAGGGAGGGGAGCCGGGGCAGGTTGGCACACACCTCCTTTTCTAGTCCGTGGCTATGTATAGCTGTCAGTGTAGCTTAGCCCTGTTTAGCTGCTCGCCCTATTTTAGCTAGAGGTAACCTGCTGTGTGTGCAAGACTGGGTAAGCCGAGATGGTGTGACATCATGTGCGCTGTCTTACCGCGCCGCACGTTTAGTGCTGGAGGTTGTGTAATCTCGAGTTTCGGAGATGCGCTGAAGCAAGAGGCAGACGAATTCGCACCCCCCTGCCAGCACTTTTCCTGATAGCATCGTCCCACTGCTGAAGACACTATCAGCCGCGGAGGCAGAGTGGAAGCGAGTGGTTTGCTTTGCACTGCCCATGTGAAGATATCGTCGGCACTGCATGAAACTGTATCTTTTGTAACCGACTCTCAAGTTCAACAAAATAAATTTTTTCTAATCCAAATTTGATTTTTCCGACTGCCTGATAATTCAGAACATTTTGCAGGCCTTTTGTAAGAGAGATCCATGAGAGACTGCATATTTGCATAAAAGGTTCAATTTCATTATGATGAAATTTCAATATAACAAAGCGAATTGCCAATTTTACGGACTTTATACAGTAGCTGACGGATTTTTTGGACTCCAAAAATTCGATCTTGTTGGATATTCCGAACTTCATAAGTGTACCGTCAGGATTCCCAAAGGGCTAATGCATTTTCGTGATCGATTTTTCGGACGAATCTAGGTGCAAATGTTCGATTCTCCGGACTAAATCGCTCGCTTCAAGCCACGCTACCCGTTCTTGGGGATCGCCAGGTTGGATTTTCCGCTGGCTTGGCTACCAGTGGCCCCCTGTATAGCCTTCAAGATTAGTAAACGCACGCTATCTTTTCGTCTCGAAGGCCATGTTCGCTCTTCCTTGGCCGACAAAACGTTCCAAAAAGCGGCACTTGCTTTTTTTTTCGGTCAGCTCAGCACTATCGTCATAATCACTTAAACGGAATCCGTTTTTCTTTCTTTTTTTTTTTTTTAAGTTTCGGTTGCGCCGTACGCTGTGTGCGGGTGAAAGTGTGCGGGTGTGCGGGTGAAAGTGTGCAGGTGTGCGGGTGAAAGCGCGAGATTAGGTTGCGGTAACTGCAACTTAATCTCGCGCACGCGAGAGAGGAAGGCGGCTGGAGGCGCGCGGACTTCGTTCGCTCACAGGGCACAGGGAGAAGGCGACGGAGACAGTGGGGAGCTGCGTTCAGCTCTTGCGGCTGCTGCCGACGGAGTTGCTGTGCAGGTACCGTATCTTGAAAGCGATCTGCTATGTGGCCGAAGTGTGTGCCGAGTGCCAGCAGCTTCGTATGCGCCGTTTTTTTTTTGTTGTGTTTTTCGACGTTCGCGTTGAAGCGAGAGAATAGACAGCGCAAAGGTCAATTTGCCCACGGTCATCGAGTGAGATGTGTTCATGTAACCTGTGCGCGCGTGACACCGTGCTTATTTAGTTAGTAAGCGCGTATATTTACAACCTTTAGTAGTGTCAGTTAGTAGTGTCTGACTTCAGCCTTGACGTACTCGTTGTGCTACAACGAATTGGATGAAACTTGCTTTCCTCCACGTATTTCTAGATCCTAGGGCTTGAAAATGGAGCTGTGATGGCTGTGGTGTGAACCAACTAGCAAAACAACAAAATGATGGCATGGCTTCATCGCGTGATCTGGCCTTGTCTAGCTCCACGATGGCAACGGTGATTTTAACAAACCAGTCAGTGGTTGTAGAAACGCCACATTGCAATCATTTAGCAACACTCTCAAAAGAACATATCTAGGATTGTTTCCCTGTAGACATGACACAGCCCCTATGTGGCAATTTGTTACTGTGAATGTTCGAAAGAGCCTCCGACCCCAGTTTTCAAGGAATTGAAGGAGCGCGTTTAAGAAAGATTTAAGGGCCCTTGAATTTGTTTTTCCAATTTAAAGGGTTTTCAAGGATTGCAAGGAGGTTACAAAACCTGAATAACTGACCAGCGGTAACACTAAGTTACTGCTGTTACTCAGTTAACAGGGAAACATTGCCAAGTTTATGTTGTAGTGTTTATGCGTGGTATGTCGGGTTATTTCACATTATTTTACATTATCAATAAGGCCCTAATGATAGTACTATTGATATAAATAGTGTGCTATCAATAGTACAATGAATAGTGCACTATATGTACTATTTACAGTTTGATAATTACTAAACTAAGAGGGCATTACATCGCCACTCAGAGGGCACTACAAAAAAAGTGAGGGTGTATGTCTGAGAAAACAGTACAACAAAGCAGAACAACAAATTCATGGTGAAAGGCATAGCAACAAATTGTCTAACAAGTTTACTAGGTGAATTAGACAGGTGGATTAATTAATTAATCACTCAAATGTGGCTACTACGGCCATGAATCTAACCCACGACCTTGTGCTTGGCAGCTAAGTTCCGTAGCCGTCAGACTAGATAGGACAAAGCATTAAGAAAAACCCTTCACAAAGTTGGTGACAGAGCATACACCAACAGCAGAGTCACCTGCCACCTCAGATCATGTTCAACTCCTTACCAGGATCTCTCTCGGCCCTGCTCTACATTCTAGACCAACATGCGTTTTTCTGAAGGCAGCAAGGATACACGGCAAAGCCCAGCACCAGCAGGCACCACACCAGACTGAGGTTGATCTCCTCGCGGCCGGGGATGTAGTAGCGGTATGCCTCCGTGACAGCATAAACCAAGACGGCATGCACGGCAAAGTCCATCAGCCACTGGTAGTCGGTGTAGAAGCGTAGCTGCAGTGCCTCCTCAGCTGTGATCGGTGCCGCTTGCAGCACCACGGGAATGCTCTTTGGCACCAGAAACTCCTCGTAGTCCTTGCCATCATCCAGAGAGCCATTGCGGTTTCTGTGGCGTTTGGCAGCAGAGAGGGCACAATACCAGTGACCTTAAGAATGGTTCACACAACACTTGATTTCAAGGATCTCTGCACTCAACGCCTGTACAGAGGTGTGCGTTTTTTCTCTGCACATAATAAAAAATTATTTTCCCCTTACTAGTACTGCTGTGTTTTCGCTCAAATTTTGCAAAAAAGAAAAATTGCATTTTATGGCCTGGATCGTTTCATGTAACACTTGGCACTTACTTGGCTGGTTTTCAAGAAAAGAAATTCAAATTGGCCCACCCATCAAGTAGCGAACACCATTCTCAAGGGCAATGGTTTGCCGTACAGAAAACGATGAAAGCGACTGTGTGACATCATAACCGCCATTTTTAAGACACCACTTACAACAAAAGGCCTAAACGAAGGCAACCTGGCATTTTTTGTCTTGACGAACCCGACAAGTAAGAGTACCAAGTCTTATATCGAATGATCTGGAGCACAAAATGTTATTTTGCTGCAAAATATGACCAAGAACAGCAGCGGTACGTGCAAGATTATTATTTTTTTTAAATAAGTCCGCACAGCTTCGTGGCAATGCGAAGGCATGAAGCCGTACATCTCATAAAAAAACAAAATTGTTACTGTGCTTTTTTTTAGTCAAGTAATTGCACAAGGTCATTTGTATAAACACTAGTAGATGCCATGATTGGCACAGTTTATATGTGTGCCTTATTTTGCCCATTTCGGAGGGTTGCAATTGGGTGTGTGGTTTATATGCAGGGTAAGCATACTTATTAAAACAAACCTTCACTGCGTTCAGTACATGCCTTTAGGTACCATCAAGGCTGACTTGACATTCTTATATATACAGTCAAACCTTGATATAAGGAACACGGATATAACAAATTATTGCATGTAACAAAGTAAATAACAAAATGTATATCAATGATAGCAACATGTTACGAAAACATACTTATAACAAACATTGGATATAGAAAAGGTCCTTTAGTACTGGATATGACTTTGCTATAACAAGGTCCGACAAACTGGCTGTACTTCTGCTAGTAGTTAGTCAATCGCTTAGAGGCACAGAAAGAGGATGTTGCCAGCAACAACAAAAATTAAGGAACAACCACAAAGGGGCATTCCTGGCTGGCACTGGATCTCTCAACGTCAATATTATCCGACATGTAGAGGGAGGCCTACCTGAGCCTGCCAGAACATATTTAGAATGATGTGGAACAGCACCAAAGAGAATTAGCCCCGCCAAAACTTCCAGGCCCTTTTATAGTTTCAGACTAACAAATAACTAACCAAACATGCTGTAGATAATATTGCTGTGCTCTGTAATAAAATTAAGAATAGACACACAATGCACCAGGTGCCCACACGCTTCTTCTTAATTATGTCCTCTTGTTTTATACCCTGTTTTTGATACACATCTTGGCTGCATGCACTCCAATCTCATCAAACATCATACAGTCCGGTCTTTCGGGTTTGTAACAGCATTAATTTGCACACAAGGTATCAATGACAACATTGCTTTTGCCAACTCGTGTGCTGTGTGCTAGAAAATATGGCCATAGAATAGTATTTTTCTTACTGGTGTACTAAGAAAGAAAGGCAAAGAAAAGATAATGCATACCTCCACTTCTCTCTTTTGTTCTTTCCCTTGAAAGACTTTCCAGAAATTCCAGCGAGCGACTTGAGTTCTTCGTCCGATGGGTGGAGATACCGTATCAGCCTACGCCACAGTGACATGAAGCAGTGCATTCGTGACACTCACGCAAGTTTATAAAAAACACAGAAAGAGCTGAATTTCTGGACAGCCTGAGTGTGTGGCCAAGGACCAAGAAATAGAATTTACAAACACATCTGTACAGACCCATGTTCAGTGCACCTATAAAGTCCAGCTTACCTGCACAAGTTATGAGGAAATTTGCTGTTGCATTCACAAATGGGCTTTGATTCCACAGATTACAGATCAGCAGCAATCCTCGAGTAAGCAGATCGATACTGTGCTTTAGCAACACTTCTCAGCAATCCATGCAATAAGAAGTTGCCTGAAAAACCCTGCCTTTGACCAGGCACTGACTGTGTCTGGTTGTCGAAGGTTTATCCCCTTCATACACAAATTATGATCGACTGTCGATACATGTGTGAAATTTACATAATTTTATGCCAGGGTGCTTGAGACTCCACTGAAAGCAAATCGAGGTAGTAGAAGGGCTCTTTGTGTATTTTATGATAAGTCATCATAATTACCGAGAAACTAAATATTTGAATATTGTAAAGTCAGTCATGCTACATTTCACAAAAAGGATTGAATCACCCGCTTGAATTACATACACAAGTTATTTATTGGCCACAAGCATTTCAAGAAAAAAAAAATATTTCAAGGCTGCTACCGACGTGCCCCATGTCAAACATCATGTAAAACCTGGTAGTGCCCTCACCAAAGCGGTACTCTGTAACGATACATATCTCTCAGCAGTGAAATGGAAGTAGTATAAGTTATCAGAATGTTCAATTTATCCTAAGCTTAATGCTTGTGCTCCATTTCTTGCTACCACTGCACAGAAATGGCAAAAATAGGTCACGTCCACGAATGTGGACGCCGTGTATGAAAGGTTATATCAGGAATCACCAAGGAGTCATATTTAAGTGCACTGACAATATGCACTGAGGGGTGGTATTACCTTAGACTTTCTGGAGTCGAAACAGTGTGAATCGAAGGAGCTTTCCAGAATGTAGAGGGTCAAGCCTGCAAAAACACCTGTGTGCTTGCATTGTAGTGCCCGTTAAAGAACCCCAGGTGGTCAAAATTAATCCGGAGCACTCTACTACCGCGTCTTATAATCAGAGCTGGTTTGGGAACGTAAAACCCCAGAAATAAGAAGAATAGTAAATTTTCACCTCCGCGGG
This sequence comes from Dermacentor silvarum, assembly GCF_013339745.2. Classification (NCBI taxonomy): domain Eukaryota; kingdom Metazoa; phylum Arthropoda; class Arachnida; order Ixodida; family Ixodidae; genus Dermacentor; species Dermacentor silvarum. The sequence continues at coordinate 115,354,022 of NC_051159.1, read as the reverse complement.
CATAGTATATACCGAAAACATGGAGACTTAGGTAGTGGAGCAGGTGGGGGTATACTGCAAGTGTCCACCTAGGGGAAATGTCAATTTCGTGTGGTGCTGAAGTGCTCATTGGCTGAGGTTGCCTGTGGCCTCCTGATGCCTAACCCAGCCCCGCTAGTCAGAGCTTCAGCAGCAGACGAAATGGACACATCCACTAGGTGAACAGTTACCAGTATACACCCCCTCTATCCTCCCGCCCGCCCAGGGATACGTTGCTTAGGTAGCCATACTTTACAGGCTATATCTACATTAGTCATTTGCACTCTCTGAAGAGTCCTATGAATGCGAAGAAACTACTAGTTTGCTCCTAATGTTCCATTTGTGCTTTTAATAAACAACGCTTTATATTCTACTGTGTTTTCACATAAACTTGCTAATTTTAACAATACTATGATGTCAACATCGTTTTACAATACGAGAGGAAGTAAAAAAGACGGACAGCCAAAACAATGCAGGAGTTGGGATTCGAATTGCTGGAACACCCGCCATACAGTCCAGACCTGGCTCCAAGCGATTTTTATATGTTTGGACCATTGAAGAAAGCGCTCAAGAAAAGAAGATTTGCGACCGATGCAGAAGTCATTGATGCGGTGCAAAATTGGTTGTAGCTGCAACCTAAAAACTTTATTTTTTTCCGACGGAATCAAAAAACTTGTGAAACGTTAGGTAAAGTGTGTTGAAGTGCAGGGAGGTTATGCTGAAAATTAATGTATGTTTCAGTTTTTTATCATTAAAATAAATGTACCTTTTCTCAAAAGTCCATTTACTGTTTGACTTCCCCTCGTAATTGTGATAATGGCTGTTCATTATTCAAAAAAAACTATTTGATGTTCAATTCGGTCTCAAAAATCACTATTCGCAGATCCCTAATTTGCAGTGTACAAGCAAAAGTAGCGTGCGAGGTTTACTTGAAAGGCAGACTTGGGAGGCCTATTACGGCACAGGAAGAGGTAACAAAACATCATGTCTTGACCAAGGCAGTAGTTGAAATTTGAAAGGCAGTAGGTTGGTCTAGAATTGGTCTATACTAGGAAAACGAATGACGCTAAAGGGTCAAGGACCGATACGCACTGCTGTGTGTCGTACGTCGCTATGTGTATACATGCATGTCCTTTCAGCGCTACGCAATTTCCAAGTTTCACATGTCTTGGGGTAAGCACTGGCGATGCAAAGCCGCGAGTGGAGAACATTTCTCACCTTTTGCAGATGATCCACCGGGATATTGAATACTGTGGCGACAGCTTTTGCAGAACGCTGGCCATTATCATGGTGATCACGATCTGGACGCCGAAAAGTGCCTGAAAACAGATTTGTTTTTTTTCTCGCTTTAGTCGTAAACTGCAAGCCGGCCGGTACAATTTAAGGCAAGAACGAAAATACGTAGCGCTGCTTTCTCGAGACGCTCCGCGTACGCTTTTCAAGCACTGCTCAAGCGCAGGGAAGGGATTGAATAGGATCACACTTTGGAAAAAAGAAACTGCGTTTCTTACCATGTTTTCTTTTCCCAATGCGAGGTAGGATTTACACGACCATCATCTTTCGCTCCGGCGGGCGATGCCCAACTAGAAGAAATAACGCGAGCTATATGCCACTACACTTTGTTGGCGCGATCAAAGTTAGCACTGTAGCAATGAGGACTTTTCAGGACGCACGCAAATGTAAATTAGACGAACGAAAACTGGGACCGCACGCAAGGCAAAAGTCCTTCCATCCCCTTTTGGCAGCAGACCGCTTCGGAGAGGTTATCGACACCGGTCTTTAGGGTGGCACAAGATAAAGCTGGAAATAAAATATTTCTTATTTTAATACAAGAATAGAGCTTATTTAAGCATATGTGTCAGGCAGTCATGAATTTAACGACTTTTAATAAAGCGCTGTAAAATTACAAACAAGCCCCAACGAGGACGAAATAGTCGACGGCAGTCACATAAATAGCCAAAAATTTAGCAGCCGACGCAGGGCACATGTAAAATGCGTGAGAGTGCGGTGTTGTGCTGAAATTATCGTCAGGTTTATTCATCTGCAGAGTCTGCGTTGTACTAGTGTGACAAGTACCTACGCTGTGCTTGTGTCCGTTGTTGTGACCATCACGCCCAGGCCCGTGCGAGAGTTTGTGCGCAGTACTCTCTGGACTCGTCTCGACATGAGCGGCGCCGGTTCGACGAGGTCGCTTGTTCTGAACTCGTATAAAAGCCTCCACCGTGTGATATTGCAAGTGTTTGAAGGAGACTCGCAGACCATACGGGCGGCGAAGGTTAGAGTGAAAGAAGAATACGTGAAGAACCTCCACGAAACTGACTCTGGTAAAATAGAGGAGCTTCTGAAGACGGCCAAGGACGTCGAAAAAGTGCTTCAAACGGACGTGATCAGGGCTGTTAGAAATGATAAGGGAAACTACGAAGTGGAGTTGAAGCCCCATCACCTGCAGGACAATGCTACTTGCAAGTCCCACGATACCATGCACGATACCAAGGACCTGCGCTGACGAGAAGTGAACTAGGCGACGCACTGCAAACTGTTTGCTCACACCGCCGGTCACATGTTGGGCACGGTCAAGATGGGATTAATGTGCGCGCTCGCTTTACTACGAAAGATTTAGGCACAGTGCTAGCGGCTGCTGATTATGTTGAGCACCCAGTTTCATTCGGTATAATTGCATATGTGGTTTTATCGTTGACCTGCGTGTGTGTATTACGGTTTTTCCCTTTCATTAAATAAAACAAAGTAAAGGGAAATCTTCTTTACATGTTTGAGCTTATAGCACAGAGCCGCCCTTTTCATCTTAGTACGGGAAGTACAAGCATTTCTTTCTTTTTCCTTTTTTTAGCTCGATTTGCAGAAGTCAGAAAACGAAACATGGTAGACTCGGCAGGCTGAGGAGTCGCCATCGCCGCCGACAGCAGTACCCTCGCCCACTCGCGATGCGCGTGCAGCGCGTGTGCAGCGCGCTCTCCTCGCCAGCTCCGCGGTCATTTAAATGTTCTCGTAACCGTCGTCAGCCACCGTGCACCGGCCGGCAGCTGCGGTTCCGTTTGCTGGCATGGTTAATTTTAAGGGGCGTTTCCTGAGTTTCTAGCTTTTAATTTAGGTAGTCCTTTACAGCGATGCTGAACCGAGACAAGGAAGCAGCAGTCCTGCAGTGGGTACGTCTCGAAGCATTCTTTTGTCTCGAAACGGTTTTCTCGGCGCAGCGGCCGATATTTGCCTGTCAGAACCACATATTGCGCTGCAAAACATTAACGGCCCCCATTTGAAGTGCGCTTCACTGTGGGCTAGCTGTTTCGCTGCACGAACAGTCATCGCGCGTATTTTTGTAGTTATTCACTTGTGCGAGCATGCTGGAAGGAAGCGCTGCACAGAAACAGCTAGTTGTGACATGGTTGGCTGTCTGGCTATGGTGTTTGCTCCACCTGTGCGTCTCTTTCGCTGTTCGGGAAGTTGCTATATATCTCATATTTCGTTGGAAGGCGTTGAGACTGCACGCTGCGCGCGAGTTGCTGCACATGCGAGATTACTTTAGCTTGCGGGCAGTGGCGTAGCCACTTGTCACGTTTCCGGGCCATGTTTTAATATTTTGAAATCGAGATCAACTATCCCAATAGCAAACTCTCCTACAGGAGTTCCCGATGTGGTCCTCCCTGGCTGGGACACTGAAACTAGATTACACACTACATATTTAGCATTCAAGTCCTTTACTACAGTTCTTGATGCGTCTTTTTCTTTATTTTAATTGCCGTGAAATTATAATGAAATGTGAAGGTTTCCTTAGCTTTCTAATGGGAAAAACTGACTCTGGTCAAATAGAGGAGCTTCTGAAGATGACCAAGGACGTCGAAAAGGTGCTTTAAACGGACGTGATCAGTGCACTTTCTGAAAGCCATTGCCTTCAATACACATGATATCACTTGTGCTTGACTTCAAGACAGCTTGAAAATTATCTTGGATGTTGTCGGTTTTAATGGGCGTCAACAGTTTCATGAAATAGGAACTGTGTTGTTAATATTGTACATTTAATAACAGATACTACAATTTGTGTCTGAAATGTGTGACACACTGGTACAGGCAGATACCCGTCATTTACCTTCATTGTGGTTGTTTGTCTATTATTGCCTAACGTAGTCCTGCAGCTTCTTCGGCGTCTTCTTGTTACGGGCGCTTCTTCTCACGCGTGCTTCGCATCCCGGCAGATTAAATGAAGCTTGTTGCGTGCGCTCTGCAGCAGGTGATTCATGGTTAAAGGGTGCATTCTCATAGTTATCCGCGCTTGACGTGCCAGGTTGTGAAGGGTGATTTACAGCTGCAGTAGCGGAATAATCGGATGCCGGTGACCAGTTCATGACAGCAGAGGTACCGAACTTCATTTTGCTGATAGCTTCACGGTGAACGGCTGCTAACTTGGAAGCATTCCAGAAACGCCCATCTTCCAGTAAGTAAGAGGCGGGTCCACGCTTCTCAATAATTTTCTTGGGCGCAGAAAACTGTGGAGATAGCTTCCCATAAACTGCAGGTAATTTAATCCGCACGTAGTCACTAACGACGAAGTTGGGTTCTATGGCACCACGCTTTTCATCGGTGTAATGCTTCGACTTGATTTGCTTGTTCTTGATGCGCTCTCGCAACTCCTGCAGTGCCTTTGAAGGGTCCGTGCTGAAACATTTGTCAGGCAATCCCACAATGTCGAGTCTGGTTCGAGGTTGTCCATGAAGAACAGCGGGTGCAACACCTGTAGTCGCATGAGGCGTACAGCGATATGTTCGCAGGCAATCAAGCATTGCTGTTCTCATATCGCGGCGTTCTAACAGGGCCAATTGAATATATGACTTTAATACCCTGTTAAATCTTTCAACCAAACCATTAGCTTGCGGGTAATACACAGAAGAGTTGTAATGCATGATTCCGTGCTCTGTGAGAAATCCTTCAAAATTCACTGAAGAAAATTGTGGTCCATGATCAGAAACGATACCGCATGGATATCCTTCTCTTGCGAAAAGTTCAAGTAGAAATTTCTTCACTGTAGATGTTGTCGCATCTCGTACGAAAGCCACCTCTGGCCACTTGCTGTAATAGTCAATAGACAGTTTTAGTTTAGCGTTAGCGTAATAGCGGGGTTACGGGAAATAGCGTTACCATTCCGCAAACGAACTTTGCAGAAAGAGAGTTTTAGTATAGCGTGATAGCGTAGTTTACGTGCGGGACGCTATTCCATTACGCTTTGAATTTCGCATACATAGGGCACCTAAGTCTATGTGTGTGTGCGTCCAGAAAGTGCGAGAGGCAGCGCAATGGAAGCCAGGAGCGCGTTGTATTTTTACTTCACATGTCCGTCGATCTGCAACGTATTTTTAGTTCACATGTCCGTCGATCTGCAACGAAACAGACAAGCAGTACAAGCTGTCTACTATAGCCTCCGAAATCCTCCCATCTCAGAGGCCATATGCCGTCGTCGTGCCTATCTCCCAACTTTATCGACAGGTGGCGCTCATGTCTTGGAGAAAATTTCGTTCGTTAGGCTTAGGCGCGTTCAAAACGAGAAGCGATCTCGAAAACTCCGCTAAATTATCCATAAAAACATATTGTCGATCCTGCCTGAAGGTAAGCGAAAGCTATTTACGCAGTCATTTCCTACCAACGAAGTGAATTATTCAACAGCAACTCTAAATTCAGTTCGAAGCGGGCGGCCGGGACCGCCGCCACGTTTTACGTAAACTACGTAAACCATGCTAACACGGTAACGTTAACTCTGAGAAATAGCGTGCACACGGTAAACGGTATGGCTCGTTTAGCGTTCTGCGCATGCGCATTTCGATCCCGCTATTCCGGTACGCCCGCTATTCCAGTAACCACGCTAAACTAAAACTGTCTAATAACTGTAATGGCAGAACAGCAGTCGGCTGAACCTTGCGTGAAAGGTCCCACAATGTCGATAGCGACTTCTTCCCAGGCTTTCTCGGGAAGAGTGACGGGCTGCATTGGAGCTGCAGATGCACGCGCAGATTTGTCGCATGACTGGCAAGTTACACATGTGCGCACAAGTTCTTCAATGTGATTATCCATGCATGGCCACCAATATGACTCTCTCAGAAGAGCTTTAGTGCGACTAATTCCTGGGTGTGACTCGTAGGCCAGATCCATAAGACGGCGTGTCAAAGTTGTAGGCGCGACAATCCTGTCACCCCGGCACAGAACGTCGCTAACAGAGTTCAGATCGCACGTGAAAGTACGGTAGCAGCTCTTTTGACAAGGATTTCTTGTCAGGCCAAGAAATAGTGATAAACTGCTTCACTTGAGAGATAACCTGATCGGTGGCACATGCTTCTTGAGGCTCTTGCATGGTAACTACTGGGGACAGAAGACATATAAATTCTTCTTCGGGTGCATCGCGGATGAAACTCTCTAGGGGCAGCCGGGAGAGTGCGTCAGCCACGACGTTTTCGCTACCCTTCCTGTACTCCATGATGTAGTTGTAGCACAGCAACCGTGATGACCAGCGCGCAATCCTTAACAGACGGTGACCTGTGCCTTTCGTTGAAAGGAGCGTAGCCAAAGCAGCGTGGTCTGTCCGCAAAATGAAAGGTCGGCCCCACAGGTAAATGTGCCAGTGCTCGCAGGCAAGGGCCTCGCGTTCACCAACCGAGTACTTCCGTTCATGCGGTTGCAGAGTACTTGAGGCGAACGCGACAGTTTGCAGTGATGTTCCGTTATCCTGCTGCAGTACAGCACCTAATCCGTATCCTGAGGCATCAGTTGTAACGTACACAGGTAACTGAGGATCAAAAAGGTGAAGAACTTCGCAAGACGTTATCAGAGTTTTCAGCTGCTCCAAGCCGCTTTGTGCTGCTGCAGTCCAAGTGAAAGGCGCATTTCCTCGAAGCAAAGCACACATTGGCTCCACAACATCAGAAAAATGAGGGATGAACTTGGAGTAGAAGCCTGCAAGTCCCAGCAGCGAGCGAAGTTCATTCACATTTGTAGGTGATAGTGCCTTGGTTATCGCCTCGATAGATGACGTCAATGGGAATAACCCTTTGGCGCTGACAACATGGCCAAGGAAAGTCAACTCTGCAACGTCTAAAATGCATTTATGATTGAGCCTGAGACCAGCATCATAGAGCCGTTTCAAAACCGCGCGCAAATTGACCAAGTGATCCTCTCGGGAGCGTCCGTACACGATTATGTCGTCAATGTAAAATAATACGCATTTGCATCCTTTGAGGATCATATGCATCATCTTCTGAAACAGTGCCGATGCCAGTCCGAAGCAAACCCTCTTGAAGCGGAATAGGCCGTCGTGTGTTATAAACGTCGTAAGATCACGACTTTCTGGACTTAGTGGCAACTGATGATATGCCGAAGCTAAATCTAGTTTGGAGAATCGCTGTGCTCCAGCCAGGCTGTTCAAAAGTTCCTCAGTTTGTGGCAGGGGAAAACTGTCCACCACTATAGCTTTGTTTGGCTTTCGTAGGTCTACGCACATGCGAATCGAGCCATCCTTTTTTCTGGCTACGACAATTGGTGAGACCCACTCTGAAGAGTCGACGCGCTCAATGATGTCCTGAGCTTCTAATTTTTGTACTTCTGCCGAGACTTGCCCACGAATGACGAGTGGTAGTCGTCTCAGCTTGCTTGCCACTGGTTGAACAGACGCTCGAACTCTGACCTTGTGAGTGAAACCCTTGACAGTTCCTAGCTGTTTTTCAAACAAGTGCTCGAACTCTGAACGTAATTCAGGAGGTAGCACAAGAGTTTCTTGTGTCATTAGCAGACACCTGAGCGGCAATCCTTGAATCTTCATATCCAGAGCCGCGATACCATCTAAACCAAGTATGGTTGTTTCTCCAGGCACAACGTACAGAAGAACAGAAGTGCATCGGCCGGGAAATGTAGCTGGAGCAATGAAACATCCTTTTATAGGAATTGCTGACTTAGAATAATCAAGGAGCTGGACGGATGTTGATATCAGGGGAAATGCAGTAGCAAAATGACGTTGGTAAAGTTCTTCGGCTAGAATTGAAACCGATGATCCAGTGTCAATCAGGAACGATACCAAAATTCCTTCAATTTCCAACACGGCATAAATTCCCTTCTTACGGCTCCAGATGTGACAAACACTTAAGTGATCGTCCGGGTCAGCTGTTTCTTTGTCGTCTTCCGCGACATGCTCAACTTTTTTCTCAGACTTTCGGAGAGACTTGCAGACCTTTTCCAAATGGCCAATCTTTCCACATTTACAACACTTATGTGTCCTAGCTTTGCAGAGAGGGCTATTCGCAAGGTGGTCCAAAGAACCACGATAACACTCTTGCTCTTGCAAGGCTCGATGACTTTCTGTTTGCTTCTTATAGCATGTGCACGTGCCACAGTGCTTCTCTTTCATCTTTGAAGTGTTTTCGTCATTAACGTGATGTGCTTGGTGTCGTGCAAGTTCTTTCGCTTCTCTTGTCGCTTGATCATGCTGTCTCGCAATGGTAAGAGCCCGAGAAAGCGCAAGACTCTTCCAGTAGAAGACGTTTGCGCAAATATTCACTGGTAGTTTTTTCTATGAGCTGGTCGCGTATCATATCGTCCGCAAAGTCACCGAAATTGCATGCTCCAACGAGACCTCGTAGCACGGTGACGTAATCGACTGCAGTCTCACCTGGGGCTTGTGCATGTCGACGGAAACGGTGACGCGCTGCAGTGATGTTGACAGAGCTCTTGTAGTGGTCTTCAAGGATCAGAATGGCGCGGTCGAACTCATCTGGGCCAGGAGACGTCAACGTCGCTCCAGCGGGACTGAGTAATGTCTCCTTTCAGTATCATGTACGATACATCTTTCCTTTTGTCATTGCCTCGAAATCACTCAAATTTGTCACTTCCCCGAAATCCACATATGCACGGTCAAGGATCAGGTCTGGGATTGTACAGCTGTTTGAATGGCTGATTGTGGTTCTCCTTTTAATGAAATAGATGTTGAGGCTTGTGCTCAGTTGCTTACAACTGTTCAAGATGCTGCAAAAATGTTTATTTTGTTACTTCGTCATAGGAAACCCAGATTTCCATCATAGTTTTCTGCACACTTAAAATATCTGCAAAAGAAACAGAGGTATCATAAACTGTACAAATGACTAGATTCGCCATTTGCAGAGGCATAAAAAATTGCTCGCTCGTGATGCTCTTTATCAAGCGAGACTTGAAGAATACTTCAGTAAGCATCCCAGCTGTTTCGCGTGCTATGCCAGAGTAAAGGGAAAAGATAAATGTGACAGCAGTGAAATCGAAAGATACTCTTTTCCAGACCACAAAAGGTATGCGAGGCGTTTGCTGAGCACTTCAGTGGAAATTTCTCACAACCATTCCGGTGGGCCTGCCACTATCAATTTTGTGTGATTGCTGAGCATATTCACCCATAACAGAAGTATTCAAGTCAATACGCAAGCTGAAGCCGAAGCTCACTGTGGGTAGTCAAGGGCTGTACTGAAATTTTAATTCCGGTCTTAACATTCTTGTTCAATATATCCTTGGAAACTGGCATTTTTCTGTCCCAGTGGAAATTAGCATTTGTTTTCCCGATAATTAAATTGGGGACCTCATGTGATATCAGTCATTTTCATCCTGTTTCCCTTTGTGGTTTTTTTGAAGTATTGGAAATGGTTATTTACAATAGGTCAAAATTTTTGCTTTGAGCTAAAGTTCTCGCCCGTGCAACATGGTTTTCAGAAAGGACGATCAGTAGAAACAAACTTGTGCTTTTCTTGGCTATAGCGTACCAATAGGGGTCAGGTTGATGGTGTATTTTGACATGGCCAAAGCGTTCGATTCTGTTTATCAATAGATGCTGTTGTCGAATTTAAAGGCGTATGGGTTATGTCCGTGTTATTTTTGGTGGTTTGCGAGCTACCTGTTAAATCGTCAGAAGCGAGTGAAGTTATTGTAGTGCCTTTCTCATCCTTTCATATCTTATGCTGGAGTGCCCCAGGGTCCTAACCTTAGGCCACTGCTGTTCTTAGCGTTGTGAATGATTTGACCTTGTGTATTGAGCATTCTGAGCTTTTACTGTGCGCCAGTGACCTCAAAACTGTATCGCAGAGTGGTAAGCTCACATGACTGCCAATTGATATTGTGTGAAATAGGTTCTATTGAAAAATGGTGCTTTTCAACAGGCTTAAGTTTAACCAGGGAAAAACAAAAGAAACGCACAACTTCGGTAATGTCGTTCACTAGGAAGTTTGAGATAGTGAAGCTCTGTTATTGGCTTTCGGCGGGAGAGATATCTTGTGTATTGCATGCAAGGGCCCTCAGAATTCAAATAGACAGCAAGCTGCACTTTTCTCTACATGTATTCAGTATTGTTGACAGGGCTCTACGATCCCTTGATGTAGTTTCACGGTTAACAAAGATTTAGCAGATATCAACATATTCGCACTCTTTACTGTGCGCTGGTTCCTTTGCAGCTAGAGCTCGCATCAGTTGTTTGCAACTGTGTGTGACTTCCTTACAGTAACTTAGTTGAAAAGGTGCAGCGTAAATTAGTGCACACTATCTGTGACAGGTACATTAGCCAATGCTGGTTTTATAGTTATGAACTGATATTGGGGCAGTCTGGGGTCTTTTGACTCTCCGTGAAAGACTGCTTAATCATGACACGATATTTGTACACCAAGTTGTGCGAGGTGACCTTGACTGTGCCACACTAGTCACGTTCTTGCACTTTCGCATACCATCTCGTAAAACTAACCAAGTGTCTGCGTACATTTTATTCTGATGGTCCTTTACTGTGCCCGACGTCACGACTGCAGGAAACGTGAGATTCTGTTTCTCAACAGCAATCTTTTTCATTTACTTCACATACAAGTTTGCGTGTATTCTCGTGCGGTTTTGTAGTCGTATTGTTCATCATCAGCTTTGTCATCGCTTCTCTGCTTGTCCGCTATACTATTTACTCACGTGACAAATGTCTTTCTTTTTTGCATTATTGTCCTCCCATTGCGCAAAATATCTGTGTATGACGTAGTGAGCTGTCGCCAAAGCTGAAAGGCTGTTGCAGCCGCAAGAAATAAATAAAATCGGAATGTTTTATCAATGTGGCTCCGTGTATACGGTCTTTACCGAATCATCATTTTTAAAAAAATTTCATTCAGTTAAAACTTGATTTCACTTAGCACTACTATTCCGTGGAGCTTGAAAGTGAATTCATCATAAAGTCACATTAGGCACCAAAAACAAGTGGTCTTCACCTGTCTCGTCTTTCAGGCTATTGCTGGGGGCTCTGCAGTAGCTATTTCTTTTTTTGTCCGCGTTTCCATACAGCTCTTTTAACGCATTCAACTGCTAACCACAAGCCCCTTTCTTTCGCCTTTTCTTAATTTGTTTTTCAGAGGAATCCCTTACACCTGAGCTTTGTTTTGTTACAACTGTACAGAAGCACTGGTAACGCCCTGTTCTTTTCTTACTATGTAGCTGTCCTGCTACAACATCAAGGTTCGAGCCATCTCGGACCTGCAGGATGGCTTGCAGCTCCTTAAGCTGCTGTCCACCATGTGAGTCTCGCTCTTCTGTTCAATTTTGAGCCTATTGCACAGCCTTAGTTAACGGAACAATAGTGTTTATAGATATGACGACGGGTTTGAAAATGGCATACATAGATGAAAGGCCTTGGCCGAAAGGGCAATCATGAAATCTTATCTTGAAGAAATCTTATTTTTTTTAAACTTGCTTCCCTTATGAAGCTATCCTCTGGAATAAGTCATGTGCAGAACGTTTCCTTAGAAACATACGACAATAATTTCTTTACTTTTCAGTCTCGTAGATTTATGATATGTGCTTGTTTTAGGTTGTGCAGCTAAAATACTGCTTGAAAAATAGATGAAAAATGAATGACTGCTTGCATGACTAATTTCTCCAATGCAAAAGGCTGTTTTAGTTATCAATAGGTAATACTAAATATAGATAATACCCCCAAAATACTAAAATAATCTGTCCTTGTAAGGTACACTCGGCCACAAAATATTGCGGGGCACGCGAGCGCGTGGTGAAAAGGCCCTCCGTTCTGGCGGCTCACCCCTGGTGTGGAGACCGACGCTAGCGCGCATGCGCGTCCCACCGTGACTGCAAGCGTGCATGTTTTCACGCCACGCGCTCGCGTGCCCCACAATATTTTGTGGCCGAGTGTACTAACGACCAAAAAGTTTACGGACCAAGGGATCTGACAAAAAGCGGAATATCTCCGCAGCCTCAAAATGAAGCCTGGTATTCCCATTTCCAGCCTCTACTGGCATATGCGAACAACATTGTGATGTAAGATTTTACTGGCTACTTCCAAAGGCTGCTCGGATATTTAGCTGGATTTCTGAGATCCCGTGGTTCGTAAATTTTTTTGGTCGATAGTACATTGCACCTCACAGTAGTGGCTGCAATGTATGTACTGAAATGGGGGTAATGGCATCCATCAAGGAATCAACGATTTGTAACTAGCTGTCTACGTGAAGCTGCGGTGAAATCTGCTGCTAGAGTACACGTGTGTGCTAAACTGTTGTTGTTGCATGCATTAAGGAATCCATTTCATTTGTAGGTGTCTAATTTAGCACTTCTTTATTTCTTTTAGTAACCCAGCCTGCTGCATTGAAAATGTCGAGCCTGGAAAGACATTTCCAAACATAGAGAAGCTGCTGTGTGGTAAGTTTGCAGGCTGCTGTAATTGGAGCAACTGCATTTATTCACATAATTGCATTCACATGTCTTGCTTGTTCTGTGAACTTTGAAAAAGTTGGATTCTGAAATTAAAGGCTAAGTGCAACGAAATATTGTACCCCGTAAGAAGTTTAGTTTCAGATAGCATAGATATAGAGCATCCTTTGTGCAAAATCATGTGTTTGAAGTTGACTGCAAGCATTGCAAAAAGCTTGCAGAAATAACGGTCTTTGATACCGAAAAAGAAATTTGAAAATGCTGCATTCACTGCTTTGCTGGAGGACGCACATCTAGAACATTGAGAACCAGCATGGCTCCTCGACATGACGGTGTCCGTGGCACGCTGAAAATCAATACTGCGTGCTGGGATTTGTCGTCTGCTAATGACCAGGTGCATGTGACAAGGCTCCTAAGGCACTTTTTAAGGCTGTTTAAATTCTACGATTACCAGCACTGCAGCTTTGCCAAAATTGCTTCTGTAGTATGTACTAGCTTACAACTACGCCAAATTGAGATTTCAATGCAGCTGGCCTTTATGATAGGTCGATAGAATACACTTTTAAAATGTAATCTAGGCCACTTTTACCAAGCAACCAGGAAGGAGGTCAAAAAGGCTTCGCTTTAAGATGTCTGGAGAATGCAGAGTAGACCGATTTCACTGGGTTCAGAGCACATTCGCAACAACCCAGCCTGTAGCAGTAGTCCTTGCTGCTTTTGCCCTGTACTTGGGTTTAAAAGGCAACATTCAGGGGAATGCCACTGTGGAGAATTTTAGGGGGAAGTCTGGAAGAGCATCTCCTCAACCCCACTCCTACTGTCTAATCTTTATTCGTGCCTCCCTCCCTTCCGATATCGAGGGCTAAGCAGGCTTGTCATGGTACAAACACAACATATGCTTCTTACCGTAGTTTCCAGTCAGCCCACTAAGAACTACTAAGACTGGTGCGCCTTGCAGCTGTGGTGAAACCCGTGGCGAAGTCGATCTGTTGGCAAAGTTGGTGTGCATTCGCAACTGGAACCAGAACAAAGAATACAAGACATTATGCACTGTGTGTTGTCGCCTTCTCATCTTTACTGTGACCCAGCTGTGCCGTATCTGCTACGAAAAAGGCATGTCATGTAGGTTCTCACCGGAGGCTTGCGTAGGCCTGTGAACATAGAGGATTTTTTATGCTGTTGCACTTCAGCATTCAGGAGAGCATGCAAAGAAAAGCACAGAACAAAGTTCTGTCGCTTCAATTATCTGTGGCTCAAATACTGGCATACATTTTTGAAAAATTTGTTAGTACCATATTTTTGAAAGGGGCACTAATGGAAAACGCGAAATCATTTTAGGCTGATACTGTTGTTTTGAAACTCCTCTTTTTCGTTATTTTCGGTAAAATAGGTTGATTATTAGAAGAGAAAATAAGTCGGTTCCATTTATTGAATCTCATGCCAAAACCTTAGCATTGGAACGTTGGGATTTCGAAAAATGTTACTTGCTTGTAAAAATCTTTGCTGAGTAAAAGAACTTCCTAAGTTCAGTCTTTGGTACTCTTAGAATTCAATGTAGTCCTTCTTTACTGATAAAATACAAGCTCCAAGCGGATGCTATCAAATTCGATGACCTCGCGGTGAGATGGCAATGGAACATAAAAGTGGTGTTGCCACCAGTTTTTAAATTTTGCATCAGCCTCCTTTCACAGTAAAGTTTTGAAAGTGTAATTTACAAATACTGCTGAACTTGTTTCTCTATTAGTGTCCCTTTAGGTGTTTTACACTGCTAAATGGGACTATTCAAAATCTTTCAAGCAAAACATGGTTTGATGCACCACTCGAATTTCCTTGTTTTCCTCTTCAGAGCACCACTCGTGCCTCCCAGCCCGCTTCCTGTCATCGGGAAGTACAAAAAAGCGCAAATATGACGATCTTCAGTTGGCAGTCGCTTCCGTCCTGGCGCTGTCAGCTCTGGCACTTCGGGCCACAAGTTGTAGCCCAACCAGTGAGGTGGCCCCGCTGCTAAAGCTTGGCGAGGCAACGCAGTGCTGCATCAGAGACTTGATAGAGATCGTGAACGCCGGTGACGATGTGCTTGACAACCTCGCAGCATACTTAAAAGGTTGGTGGGAGCAAATATTTTACAGTGTAAGCTGTTATGGGCTCATACCAATACCTGTTTCGGTTGGCAATGGTGTCTGCCGCCGCAGATGTCCGGTGTTCGTAACTGCTATCGCCGGAAATGAAAAGAAGTACCCAGTTCCGCCGGGATCGAACCCGGGCCTGCTGCACTGGAGTCGGAGACTTTACCACTGAGCCACGCAAGCGCTTGCTATCAGGCAGCGGAAAAATGCCCTATGAAATGCGCCCTAGCACGCGAGGAGACACAATGATAATGATTTAATTGCATCCCCTGTGAAACGGGGCTGTTGCAAATTGTCACCTAGCCTGATTAATTTAATCGGGTTGCTGTACATGTTTTTACCTAGCATTTCTGCATACATATCCTAATCTTTTTTTTTTTCCTTCAAAATCCGCCTTGTCCCGCTACCTATGACTAAGACATCCGGTCGTATCAATCACTTCCCTGCTGTTTTTTTTTACCAATACATGCGATGTGACATGCACTGCATAGCGTTGATACCTGCACATTATGCATTGCAGTTGCATATTACACCAGGTAGAACGCCATGTAGCAGATGCATAAGGAACGATGCAAGGCAGAAGGTTTGAGGAAGAGTAAGAATTTTAAGGAGTTGTATACATGACTGCTAGAAAAAATATGTGTACCTGATTAAATCAAGCTGGGTAGTTGTCTATAAATCATCATCATTAGCATTGTATCTTGCCACTTGCTTTGCTTTGATTGCCAAGAACCATAAATGTTGCATTTATCAATCTCTTTATGAACTTGTGCCCAGGGGGGCAAGCAGCACTCGATTTGCAATGTAAAATGAATGTGTGACCATATAAGTTCCACTAATCTTTGAATGGATGTCGGCTGGAGGTTGGCGTTTTGAGTGTCCCTTTTGCTGCTATCTAATTGCAGCCTGCTGTTGCAGGTTTAGATGGTGCAATTCTGGCCATTACTCCCTGCTTTCTCGTCCCTCTGCAGCATCCAACCTGGAGGAGGAAAGCTTTCTCGGGGTGGTCAAAATCAAGCGCCGGAAGAGCGAGAGCTTCATTGCCTCTCCGACGGGCGCGCAAACTCCGATCAAGCGTAACAGCATTTCACCGCAGCAGCGTGCCCGTCTGGTGAGCTCCAGTGTTGCATTCTTCATTGTTCCATTCCACTGTTAAGTGCTAATGTGTGTAACACGTATACTGTCTGCCTTGGTTCACTTTCAGTCTGAAGGCAACGTAAGCACATGTTTTTCTTTCTTTCGTTTGTTTTTCTTGCACACTATTGTCTTAGCACTTGACTCTCAGTTATCGCCTTCATGTTCCATTAACTTTGCGTGATGAAATATTTTGAAATAATACATTGCTTTGGTTTGGATTCATAAAGGGCACACTTTGAAAACCCTATTTGCATTATTTTTGCAGTAAGAAGTTGATTACTATTACCTCACACGGTTGCTCAGTGGCTACTGTGTTGCACTAAGGACGAGGTTGCAGATACATACGATCTGTCGCAGTTGCCGCATTTCGACAGGCGCAAAATTTTGGTGGACGTTGAAAGAATCCCAGGTGGTAAAAATTAATCTGGAGTCCCCCACTACGGCGTGCCTCATAATCAGATTCTGGTTCTGGCACATAAAACTCTGGAGTTATACCTGTTGTTGTTGTTGTTTTTTTTGTTTTTTTTTTTTTTTTTACTTGGCTCATTCTTAGTCTGAAGGCAATCTAAACAAATGCATTTTTGTGCGCTGTTATCTCTCGGTAGTTGACTTTCTTGCAGTTAACCGCCTTCACGTTCCATTAATTCAGCTTGTTGACAAATTTATATTTAAAGGGTCATAAAGAAAAACACCAAACCAGCTCAGACTAATCAAAAGTAAAATTTCAAAAACCTTATTTGCATTCTTTTTGCAGTAAGACATTAATTGCTAAAAGAAAGAAAGAAAAAAAGGCTGGACTTCAATTTTTCAAATCTCATGTTGAAACCTCCGCAACAGTGCATCAGTATGACATCGTCAATTTCAGTGTATTTATATTTTGGCTAGTAAGTTCTCAACTTATTCATTTTGATTATTGACTCATTGGATCATTGGCTGTGTGTGCGTGTGTTTGTAATGTGATGTAATTCATCTTTACCAGGTAAAAAATTAACGATGCTTGAGCAGATGCTGTCAAAAACCACGGCTTCACGGCAAGCTAGTGAGGCAACTTTAAAGCTGTGTTGTCTTTTCTGGCTCATCAAGCCTACTCTGACGGCAACAGTGGCTTTTTGGTATATGTAGAAGGGTGATTTACCAATGCAGTTAAACCAATTTTATTATCTCGCAGAGTTCTCTAAATATGTATTCAGGGGTGAAGGGTTCATGATTGCCATTGAGTAATCGCGTTAAAGGAATTGGTCACTGGCAGCCTGATGAATTTCTTTTTATAACATGTAGTCCACTTGTAAGGTGGTGGTGTTTTGCAGGATCTTGTGAAATGAAAAAGAATTTGAGCGCAGGTGCAATTGCGCCAGACAACCCAGTCTTTTCTCGTGCTCTGGAAATGAAGTGGAAATTGCAATGGTTCTTTGCCTCTCTCTCGTCACCCGCCGCAGTGGCTCGGTCAACTAAGGCGTTGTGCTGCTGAGCACGAGATCGCGGGATCGAATCCCGGCTGCATTTCGATGGAGGCGAAATGCAAAAACGCTCGTGTGCTTCCGTTGTAGGGCACATTAAAAAACCCCAGGTGGTCAAAATTAATCCAGAGCGCTCCACTACGGCGTGCCTCATAATCGGAACTGGTTTTGGCACTTCAAACCCCAGCAAGATGCCTGTCTCTCGTCTGCGTCACATTTTTGTTACACAACTATACAAACATTGCAATTGAATACTTTTACAATGGCAGCATCGTGCAGCAAATTGCAGTGCACGCAAGCTGGCTTTGTTCACAAAAGAACATCATTGTTATGATAATAGTCAAGTTGTGGTTGTCCATGGAAAAAGAACCCCCAACCAAGCTGACTTGTTACGTCCCGTGATGGTGGCACAGTAGCTGTGGTGTTCGTTTGGCTGCTGGTCGTGAGGTTGTGGGTTCGATTCCCACCTGCGGCAGCTGCATTTCAACATGGTCTAAATGCGAAAATGCTCGTCTGCTTAGATTTAGGTGCATGCTAAATAACCTCAGGTGGCCGTAATTAACCCCAGCACCCTCTGCAACTCGTTAGGCAGCTTCGGAACAATAAACACTGTAGTTTAATTTCGTTTTTTGTAATGAGCTCTAAGAACATAAACCGGATTTTTCTTTTTCCAGGCTGCATTGTATACAGTAAGTGTTCGTCAATCTTTCTTTCGATATACAGTCTAACCTCGATAACAGCAAACATGGATATAATGAAGCAAATAGAAAAATGCTCACTGCTATTACTGTAACAGATATGTATCAATATATCTGATATAACGAAGCTATTTTTGTTAGGTGCGGCTTCATTTAAGGAGGTTCAGCTGTAATGCAAAATTATTGCCAGTAGGTTTTTGGCTGATGAAATATTGTGAACACAAATTTCAATAGTACCTGCCATAGTAGCTCAAAGGCTGACATTCCCCTGCTGAGCATAATATTGCAGCCTCAATTGCAAGCTGCAGTAGCCCTTATCCAACACAACGCGATTGCGCGAATGCTTTTGTACTTGAAAACTTTAGTGCGTGCTACAGAAGCCGTGCTTGTAAAGATTAATTTAGAGCTCTGTGTTATACACATGCCTCTTGCAGCAAGTATATTTGTTTTGAATGGTAAACCACAGAAATTACGCAAAGCACAGAGTTTGCTTTTAGTATTTTATTTTCCTGCTAATTTTTGAAGGGTTGCCTTGTGAAATGAGCCCTTGCATTTTCTTGTCTTTCAGCCTTTGCAGCAGTATTTATTTTATTTCCTCAGCTTTCCAGTTATCAGGTTGTACTTGGAAACAGTCGTTCATGAGCATATCACTTTGCTTGTGTAGCTCAATTTAATCAGCTGCGTGATGCCAACAGACATTTTCTGTTGGCTTCAAGAGGTTGTTCCTGACAAGAGATTGAGGCCCTTGGTTCCCCTTATTGTTTTCGTTAATTCAATTGACCCACACTGGAACTTACCGGTATGCTACTGCAAGGTTTTTTTTTTTTTTTTTTGTCTACATTTAATAGCAGGGCACGAAAGCAAGACATTGGAATTCAGTGAGGCGCAGTTTTGAAAATTGTCACTGTAATGAAATGGCCACCTTTCTGCAAAGTATTTCGCGACACCTGGCTCATTCCACATGATCCACACTTATCTGTGGACATGGATCTTGCAGATATTGGGTTTTAAAGTCTATTTAGTGTGCAGAGAAAAATGTTTGTCTCTTTGAGGCTTGAGCACTATCATCAGTGACACTTTGACAAAGCAGGAAGGGCTTCTCCCACAAAAGCATGCTGTGCCTAGTACTTTTCATCGCCCTACACTAATCATGTATGAGAATTATTCTCGCTCCCTGAATTTTTTTTTTTATGTGCTCCCCATAACTCTATGGCAAGGTGTGTGTGCTTGAAATAACACTAGTCGGCAAGGGCAAGAGTTTTGTGTAAGGGCAATTAAATATCCCACTTCAGACTTGGCAGGCTACGGGCAGAGGATACGCAAGTAGTGTGGCCTTAGAAGCCTTGCTGCATGCGTCCTGCGGTGCGCTTGTTTTTGATATAAAATGCCTTCTACGGAGTAACTGCTTCGTATACCGTATTTTCCGGTGTATAAGGTGGTTTCTTTCCTGAATTTTTTGTCGGTGCGTCTTATAGAACGCACCGACTTATGTACTTTGTTTTCTGGAAAAAGTGCTGCCAGAATTGGATTCAATGTTATGGCCAGGTGAAGTGCGCCGGTTAACTTAATTGCTACGGGTTCTGTGCGCGCTCTCGGGGTACCGGGTTCTTCTCTTCGAGTTGCCGAGTGCTGTGCGAGGAGGACGGAACAGCAATGCAAGTGGCGGCAGGCCAACTGCGAGTCGACCAACCCTGAAGTCATCGCATCTGCATATCGCTGTCAAGATATGGCGGGCGCCACTGCGCAAACTACGCAGTTGCTACCAGAGTACAAGCCGACCCCCCTCCCTCCCACACTGCCTTCCCGCTTTCCTCCCTTGTGCACGATTTGGCTCACGACAGCAGAAATGCGCCTGAATTGTCCGTATCATTGCTTTTGCAATTGTATAGGAAATATATGGCACCCATACGCTTGCACGTTCACGGAGTGAAACGTCACTAATTTTTTTAAATTGCTTACCGAATGAACAGGTGCGTCTTATGCACTGGTGCGACTTATATACTTTTTTTTTTTCCCGCCAGAATTGCAGTGTTCAGGTGGGTGCGTCTTATACAAAGGTGTAACTTATACACTGGAAAAAATGGTAATACAACTATAGCTTGCATGTTAACAGTTAAGTCGCATTATGCATTATTTGCGTGCTTCCAGTATACGATGCATTATTACATTTTGATTGCACACACAAGCAGTGCACCAATGTGGGCTACGTATGAAACGATGTAAGTGAGCACAGCTTTCACTCTGTCACTTCTACTCTGGAATGCATAACTATACTCCATCTTGCAAGTTGTTTGCAGTGCTGCCAAAGGTACGAGGTGTACAGTCAATATTTTTGTGCAGTGGAATATAGGTCCGGGCAAAACTGTCAGAATAACGGCAGGATTAGAAAGTTTTTTTCCTTGGTGCATGATACGTTACAGCGATACGCAACATGTTAGGACATTTGCGCATGCACGTCGTATACCGCAAATTCAGCAGCTGCTGAGCAGATGACGCGGCACGGATGAGCACATCCAGAGTAGAATTCGTCCTTCCTATTATCTAAGGAGCCCTGCAGCTTCCACAATGCTTCAGACGACTTGTGAGATGGAGTATAGGTCACGTGTTCGATTCCCCGTTTCGGCTGCTGCATTTAGACTGGGGCAAAATGCCAAGGTGCTCACGCATGTTGAACCCCAGAGGGGCCAAAATTCTGGAGTCCCCCACTATGGCATTTCATAGACCCATCTTTGGGACGCCAAACCCCATGAATCAATCGAATGCACGACTGGTGCTTGGTCTCCCTCTGCAGCCTGCCCACCAGGTGAAGGAGATGCGGATGCTCCGCGAGCACATCACCGATGAAGAACAGGCAAACGTCGAGCTTCGATGTGAGGGCTCCAGGCTAAAGGACATCATCAAGCGTAAAGGTATTGTCCAAAATTGTGTTGGTAGCGTGCAAACTGATTGTGCTTAGAGGAGTACTGACACAAAATTTTGAAGATGAATTAACTTGCGAGATCAAGAATTCTTATCAAGATCAATTTCTGTAGACACAGACATTTACAAAATATCAATGGTGAGTGTAGCTAGAAACACTTAAATTTTAAAGTACATGCGGACAGTCAGCCGCAGTGTGCAGCATTCCACAACATCGACATCTATGTGGCTGCATTGTAAACATTTGAGGAAGAGCACATTTTATTGTCCGGTTGGCTCGGTATAAAACTTGGCACTCTTACTTGCCTGGTTTGTAGGAGAAAAACAAATTGTGCATTTGCCTTCATCTACGGGGAAGCCAGCTGTTGCCAAGGCGGCGTTAGCAAAGACTTGTTTTGCTGCCATTTGACATCTGCTGAAAGCAAAGCAGCCTTCCCGGCGGGGTTGGCACGGGAGAAAGGCGGTCGGTTTGAAGATGCCTACACCTGAAAGTGACCGGCCACGTCTAGTATGGTAGAGACTCTCGTCTGCAGAAAATCATTGCTGCTTGGCGACGAAATGAGGACGATGAGGACATTGCGCTGCACGTGTACGTAGATAAAGAAAAAAAAAACAATGAATCTTGCAGGCCAGCGTGTGTTGGTTTTGTACAATCTTGTGAAAAGCTGGGTTTACAAAGCAGCCATTGAAGTTATGCCCCCTTTCGCTGCTTTGTGAAATCTAAACTTGGACTGGTCGCTATAAACAAGGCTCCTAATAAATGATTGTCATGCACTGAAGCAAACGAGGTTTTGTGCCATGATTAATAGGTCATAGCTAGTTACTCCAACAGAAAGGACAAGATATAATATTTTTGCGTGAGTACTTCTTTATTATAGAGTGGTTCTGCAAAATTTCGTGATTTTGTCTTTTACTGTGACACGTCATTTCTGAAAATCTTTTCTCTTATAATTGCATGGAACAATAGCCCTCCTTTATCTTTCAGTAATTTTTCAACTACTCCCCCCTTTCCCAACCTTCTCGCACCTTGTAATGTTCATTTAATCATTGGAGTGTCTCACACCTTTTTTAGCTGCACTCTTGCCTTCAGTTCTAACTGTGGAGCCATTCTTTGGATGATGTCTGCATTCGTGACCAAGAGAAGTGAATTTGGATCTATTTATGAATAAACAACTACCTTGTTCATTAGTTCCTTCGCTTTTTGTTGCCTTAAGTACTATGTGATGTTGTGCTCTGTTGCCTTCTCTGGATATTTCTAACTTGTTTTCAAGTACCTTTTGGTTGTGTTGAGTACTGTATAATGTAGCGCTATAACGAATGGCTGCAGTCATGCTTACTCCTTCAAGTGCTCAGCCCCATTGCAAACTGTTAAAATATATGCCTCTATAAACTACCACCACTAAAAGCTAGTGGTGCTTGTGCTCAGAGTAAAAGAAGTGTGCGCGCCAGATCACTGGCAGTCTCAGCATGAACTTCAAGCAAACCCAGTGTTCGCCTCTTTTCTTTGGGGACAATCGTAACAATTCTGGCGATGAGGATGGGATCAATGAATGCTGACCATTTGGACGAGCGCACCGGTTGTATGGTTTCTTCCAGCTGCAACCTTTGTAGTTCAACACCCATCAACACAAACTTGACTGTTCTAGGCTTGAAAAAATAGAGCTTTGCTCCCTCTTTGACAACAATTTTAACTGTGACATATTGGACAGTTCCTGGCCCATTACAGTGCTTCTCTACAAGCTGCTGGGCATCGCTTATAGGACAGTCTTCAGCAACGCTGAAGAGTGGCATGTTGAATGATAGTCAAACCTCGATATAATGAAGTTGTACTTGCAGCGAAAAGCTTCGTTATAACGGGAATTTCATTACATAGAGGTTTCGTTAATTCAATAGAACTAAGATGGGGAAATAAAAATAGTTCGTTATATCAAGGTTTGGCTGTATTCAATGCCTCCATCCAATTACGTCTAAGAAGTGACGGTGCTTTACCGTATGCGACCAGTAATGGAAGGTTGGTTATTGTTGTACTTAGCTGGTACCATAACCTTTCTAAGGCTAGGTATGATTTCACTGGTTAACTCCTTAGCTGAAGGTGTTCAATGTAGCGTCAAACTCTCGCGCGATGTAATGTCTTCTCCCCAATTATGGATATGCTTGATCATCCTAGTATTTCAAGTTGAACAATGAAAGGATCTCAAAGCCCTGTACCCTCGTTTCAGGAATAACATGATTACAAAGCAACAAGACAAAGGAGCATCCACACTTAATTTTCCAAGGCCTGGTTCTCAGGTCCTCATAAGAAATTTTAGGCCCGGACTTTTGCTATGAAGTCAAGTCAGCAAGGTGCATCACCTGTACAAGCACAGACGGATTTAATTGTCATAGACATGGTGATAATATCAGACCTGATGACCGGATAGCCCCAGTTGCGTTACAGTCTCCAAGCAAAATTCGGAGCCAGAATGGGTCTGGGCAGGCACTCAAGTGCTCGACCCCATTGCAAACAATGCTTGCAGAGCATTGTCAGTTAAAAAGACATGTTACCAGACTAGTGATGTAAGAATGTGCCCTTCTTAGTGGTCTGTACCAGTGCAATAGCTTAGAACGGATATGCTGTAACATTTCAAAATCTGGTGAGCTGTTACGGTACCAAGGTGGATCATACTTTTATGACATCGTGTACATCTACATCTTTGCACTACATAATTGTGTGTGTGTGTGTTTTTTTTAATCTACAGATCGTGAGATCAACAGCCTGAAGGAAAGGCTAAACGCTCTACAGTCGGTGTCCTACAGTGATGCCAGCAGCCTTGCATTGCTACAGAAAAACATGGAAGAGTATGGAGTGTTTTTACCTTTTTTCAGTTTTCTTATTAACAGCGAAGCTGTTTAAGCCAGCCATAATTTGTGGTGCTTATCAAGAAACTACCAAGAAAGAAAATAATTGCTGAGGCGGGATTCGAACCCGCGTACTCCCGGTCCACAAGCTCTATCAGTTTCCTGTCCCTGTCTTAAAACACTATGCAATAGGAAAACAAAGCTCACCTCGAGTCGATTGAGCCCCACCACATAGACACGTGTCTGTGTATCGAGCCACAATGAGTCTTCCGGAGTAGGCACATTAAATCTTTCTGCCAAAATGCCTCGTGTGAAGAAGCTGTTGACCCAGGCTGAATTCGAGGAGCTGAAGCTGCAAGAATGACAGCTCAGGCCCCACCATCTCGGCGTGCGTATGAAAGAATGAATGAATGAGGTTCTTTCTACTGTACACAGCCAGGCACACCTCAATGACCACGCAGGCTTCTTCAAAGCCAGAATGTTTCTAAGTCTAGCTTAAACTATCATTTTCAATTGCTGGGGTTTCTATGGAGACTCATTTGGCAGCGGCCTTCAAAAACATCAAGAGTGTGCGCACTTTGTTTTGGGGGAAGTGTATAACTGCACATGTATCTTTATATTGTCTTTTCCTGGAACATTGGCCACCTAACATAAAAGCCACTGCTGCCATTGACAGTTTCATTATTTCTTCTTTTCTTCTAGGACTGCAGCACAAAACCAGCTCCTGCAGGAACAAGTCCATTCCTTAAAACGGGTTAGAGAAGACTACGACACTCTCATTCGGCAGAATGTCTCTCTGCAGGCTGAGGCAAGTCAAGTAGTGTTTCTAAGCATATTTCTGTATTACCCTGTTCCACATGAGGTTTGTTTTTGCCAAGATGTCGGGGCTATGTGTGAATTTCGCCTTGAGGTGCAGCTTCACAGCAGCAAAAAATTTAACGTAGACGTGTGGCTTCATGGCAGCACGTGTCACACTGCAGTGAAGCCACACTTTTGATCTGCTCCACCTCACGTAGCACTGCACGTCAGTCCTCCATTCAAAGAGGTTCATTTAATTTAAACTTCATTTACTTGAACAAATTTTCGGAGCCCCTTGAAGTTCCAATTATCAAGATTTGACTGTATAACTACAACTTGTGAATGTGAGGTTACATCAAATCGTGCATTATTTGTGCAATTTTGTGCTTCCAGTATGTGACACTGTTTTGGTTATGATTGCAAGTGATGCGTTGTGGCCACTGGTCACAGATACGTGTCCGCACCGCTCTTTTAGTCCTAAATAGGTTGAGATCTGCAATGCCTTCCATAAAACAATTGTCATATTTTGCTAGGTATAGGACCTAATGATGGAATTACATGATGCATCTTTCTTTCACATGTGACAGCCTATTTTTTGGTCTGAAATGGGATCTGTAACAGACGTTTTCAATGTGCTGCCTGCTATGTATGAAATGGAGTACAGTAAAAGCTGGGTAATTTAACCCTTTAAGGACCAATAAAAATCTACCCGTTACATTTTGCAGATTTCTTGTGTGAGGTGATATTTTCACACTGTAAATACATTGTGAAAGTTTCATGAGTGCCGCTTTATTCTTTGAAACGCTATGATAGTGTACTTTATAAAGTACACTGGGCCTTTATGGGAGCAATACCTGATGTAGGTTACCAAATTGTAAATGCTATATTTTGGAGCTTCAAAAAACAAAGGCTTGCAGCGGTGAAGAGTCAAACTTTGCGTAAGCAAAGTGAGCATTTTAGCAGGAAGTATTGTTTGCTGGGAGGTGTTTTTATTCAAGTGTGTAGCATAATTTCACGGGGAAGGACTTTGGTGTTGCTTTCAAAGGCGTGCGCGATGAAAATATATTATTGACGCAGACCTACACTTGATATCTTACTATGAATGCAGGTTTTCAAGATTAAAGCATTCTACCCCCATTTGGTTCAGTGGTAGTCGAAACATTCAGCAGACTGGTGGCATTCCAATAGCAGTCGGTTCTTGCATTTCAGTCCTGTTATATGATTTGGTCAGCAACAGTTTTGTTAGAATTTTCTAACCTTTCGAGAGATGGGATACGTCTGGTTCCTCAATGCGGGCTGCTCTACTTTTATTGCATAACTCATCGCAATTGGCACAGGAATATAGATAGTCTTTGTTGTTTTCTGTTTCCTCCCACCTATTTTGCAATTTGTAATAAAATCCTGCATAAATTATCTGCTGTTTTAAATGTTCATATGATATCCAAATGGCTTTTTATTCATCTAAATTTAACAAACACGGCTTGCTACTTTATTGACTGAAGATACAAGCGTTGGCATCTTTCTCAGCAGCAAGAAAGGAACCAGGAGGAATAATAGCCATCTTGATGTAATCCTTAATATATTTTTTACCTGCGATGGTCTCTGAAGTGTTTCTAGTCAGCAAAATATATTAAAAAAATAATGGAAAAAAAAAGCCACCGTGCGTGCTTCGAGAACAAGCACACCCCTCTAACACACACATAGGCCCAGTGTACTTTACAAAGTACACCTACATTCATTTTCTTGTGACGCTATAAATATGTATTGTATACGTAACGTCATGCATTCATAGTTTACGTCATTCTTTTCTAAAAATTCCACACAAACCTCAGCTTCATGAAGCATATGATATGCTTGATAAAAAATAAAGGTCCATGTACGGCAGCACCGGCCATGTTCAGCACTTCTCCAAGTTTGATGATGAATAAATCAAATACATCATGCAGCTGTCAAAAAAACTACAACGGGGTCGTCTTGGCAGGACTGTTCTTAGCAAAATAGGGTACTAAGGAAAACAGTATATTTATTCTTTATGTACAAATGAAAATGGTACTGTACTTTTTAAAGGACGGTGGTCCCTAATGGGTTAAATTCCACGTTGATGCTACGAAAATTTGAATTGTACAAAATTCGAACTAATAACGAAGTCAAAGAAAAAATCTCTCGGTTAAGGCGCGGATATACAGTGGAACCTTGTTGATACGATCTTCGCGGGAACATGAAAATAAAACGTATCGTCGAAAAATCGTATCATCTAAAGCAAGCCGCAAACCGTAAGAAAACAGGCTTACTTGGTGACAGTCTCTACCAAAGCTTCCTGTGGCGTCGAGTGATACTGCTTTGCATAACACGCGTGTTATGCGGAGCAGCATCGCGACACCACACAAATGGTATCGCAGCCAACACACTTTAGAACTTTAGAACAGCTCGTCAGTTTTTGCTGAACTTTTTTTTTTTTTCGAAGTCCGTAAACAAGTTCTTTTGAAAAAAAAAAAACAAGTTCCTTGACATAGGCTACAGAGGTCACGGCACCAAAGGCCAACAATTCTGAAACAAAGGAGCAGTGGGACACAATGAGCGATACGACTGGCAGACGAGGGCAGGCACGTGACCGCATGAAGATGTCGCCTGAAAAGCCAACCAAAACAAACGCGCGCAAAAGCCGATGCGAGCAGACGATACTACGAGTGCGAAAATAGCGGTCGGGCGGGTCCGCACGAGTTTCCCGGGCCACGGCCAGTCTGGAGGCGTGCGCTCCCTTTTTTCTTTAAAGAGCAAGCGTGTGCCTCTAGACCGGCTGTACCCGCGCATACATCACTGAAGGGGACAGCTCTCATTGGTTTGCTTCGCTCGCGGCTCGTTCGCCGCCGTGGCGCGCGACAATTTAAATCGGTCCAGGACTGATCCCTCCCACGGCATGAAAAACCTTCTTCACGGCAGCTTTTGTGGCGCGTGTTTTTCCGCTAGTGCCACCGGCCCTTAACACGTTGTTCGTGGGTCGTTGGAATGTAATTTAATTTAGTGCGCTTGAATATAAAGCTAAGACTTTCAGAAATACCACTTTGAAGTCGTATCATCCAATTTAGGGTGAAAACGCGATCATATCAACCGCATGAAAATACATTGCTCCTATGGGGCATTGGCCAGGTAACGAGAAAAAAAAATGTATCTCGAAAAACATATTACGCAGAATCGTATCAACAAGGTTCCACTGTAGTCTAATGTAGCGTAAGCGCACGCGCACAAGTTATGTCACGTTGGTGAGAATAGCGTCTATAGAGAATAGCACTGGCACAGCTGACACGGGTAACGTGCACGAGATGGCTCTTGCTCAATCTGCCTGTTAATTGCGCCGACTGCGTCGACCCACAATGCATTGCGCAAAGAAAAAAAAAAGCGCCAACGCCGTTTCGCCGACGATCGCAGAGAGTCGTTGAAAGTAGTGTGTGGGTTGGGGATCATTCTGCGCATGCTCCAAAGAGAGCAGCCGATGATGTGCGTCGAAGTATAGAGGGGACGGCATTTCCGCTGGCACAGTGCAAGCGGCGTAGTGTAACTGGCTGCAAGTGACTCGTGCCCATGCACTGTTCAACGTTGTCGGCGCGCTGGCAAGCGGCGCTTGCAGCCAGTCTCGCTGCGCCGCTTGCGCTGTGCCAGCCGAAATGCTGTTTGCCCCTTCTATACTTTGACGCACGCGCCATTGGCTGCTCTCTTCGGAGCATGCGCAGAACGATCCCCAACCTGCGCGCCGCTTCGAATGGTTGTCTGTGACCGTCGGCACAGTGGCGCGGGTGTGTTTTAGAGTGCACACCGCCGCCACCACTCGCTGCAGGAACGGGCTCACTCGGCGACACCGGTGTGGCCAACGTGTTCCCACACACCAGCACTTTCCCCATCCACGATGGTGTGGAGTTCGAATGATCGATGGCGGTGCGGATTTTAGTGTGAATTAGTGGGATGCGTTACATATTGCTTTCAATATATTGTTGGACGGACCGCGACAGCTACTTCGAATTACTCAAAATTTCGAATTAACGAGTTGTGAAGGAACAAGCTTTTACTGTATAGTTTCCTGTTCTATTTGCTGCAACTGAGAAAGCAAAGTTTTCCTTACTCATAAGTTCTTGCTCCATGACTGCTGCTGCAGTGTGAGAAGATGTCCCAGCTTCAAGAGGAATGCAACAACCTCAAGGAAGACCTCTCCAAAGCCCTGACTGAGAAATCGGACCTCCGCGCCAGGCTTGATTCTGTGGAATACGAGGTTGGCGAGCTCCGCTGCGAGCTTGGCACAAAGACAAATGAGCTGGATGCATTGGTTAGCTTCTACTCGAACAAGGAGAAGCCAGTCCTGAGGAGCCCGCAGGCCCTGCCGCAATCACCTCGCCTCAGCTGCTACACGGAGCTGCGCATGGTTGAGCTTCAGGAGGCCAATGCCAAGTTGCAGCAGGAATCTTGTCGGCTGCAGGCGAGTTCTCGTTGCTTCTGTCTTAACCTTCTCCACCAGGGAGCAGCACAGTAGGCTTGTTCGCACTATTTCATTAGGTAACGCACAGCTGATTAATTCAATGCGTCTTATGCAGGCAACATTTCTTCAATCGGGAATAGCAACGTGGCTAATCTGCAGTGTTTGCTAATTTGATGCGTGCCTCATACTATCAGTGCAAAAGCGCCAAAAAATGCTGCTTAATATGCAAAGACAAATGCCTATCGTGCTGCTCCCTGCTGGGAACGAACTGAGCTTATCCACAGCTACTCGTGGACCAATGCTCTGTTGTCTTTTTTAAGCACGCACAATCTAATTTATATAGGGGTAATTTTTGCCACTGAAAATATTACAATTTCAGTAAAGCCAACTTCTGGTTTTTGCATGAAGTTCTTGTGGTGCGGTGTATTGAAATAAACTGTGGCTTGATTTAACTATTATTTATTGTTGGATACTGGTTTACTTGTCTAACCAAATCTATGTATCAGAAGCATTCAGTAAAGAAAAAGCTGACACAGGAATGTGTGAGCCATGAGGACATCAATGCTCTGGCGTGCTTCTAGAAGCAACTACTGTGGTGTGAGCGAATACTTGCATGCTGGGTCGTGGTGCCTGGTAGTCCTCTGCCACGGCACGTGCATGCGTGGTATCAACTCTCGCTTCACACGAGTGGCTGATGTTTGGGGTCATAAAATTGCAATAAAGCATTGGCAAACTACCAGAGTAGTTGGTTGTCACTGAGCATGCACTGAAGCTGAGGGCATTTTGGTGACAATTGCAAAATGAAAGTAGTGGGTGACAAACACATCTGATAAGTACAATGGCCAATGGTGAACAGTGGGCTGATGAAGTGCATAGATAAAGTGGACATCGCTGCAGAAATTTCACTGGCCAACTCCAGAACTTCAGTGGCAAAGGCCCATAAATGCAAAAAGTGCTAGCTTATAATGACAACAGTTGGTAACTGATCGTGTGAGGTCGAAGAAATTAAACAGCAACTCCACATAGATACGATAGAGCTAACAGGAGGACGACAGTTCCTGTGGCAGTCTAGTTTGATGAAAACTGCCTAGTTTAACTGTTGCGCAGTGTGGCCTGATCATGTGCAATGTTTCTTCCCTTCCTCAGATCCATTATGTATACCTGATGTATGCTATATCCAGAACGTTCGAAAACTGCCCTGAAATTTTGCACTATTTCATTAGGTAACGCACAGCTGATTAATTCAATGCGTCTTATGCAGGCAACATTCCTTCAATCGTGGATAACAACGTGGCTAATCTGCAGTGTTTGCTAAAGTGATGCGTGCCTCATACTATCAGTGCAAAAGCGCCAAAAAATGCTGCTTAGTATGCAAAGACAAATGCACAACTATTGTCTTTCTGTGGGCTGCGTTGCTTCCTTATGATAAGTCAGATATAACTTGCTCAGGTCTCTATCTTTTCGAAGTGGGGCTGCTGATTTTCATAATCCTCAGTTTCTTTGTGACCTCCATTTCACTTATGCACAATTGTTTTTGTTTACAGAGTGAACTGGAAGAGACCACAGCCAGGATGCAGGCAGAAGGCAACGCCATGAAAGCAACCATAGTGCAGCTGGAGGAAGCAAAGGCCTCACTCGTGGCAGAGGTGTCTCAACTGAACAACAAGAGCACGCAGCTGAACATTCGCATCTCGGGACTGGAGAATGAGCTGCAGCTGACGAAAACCACAAGTGCCACGCTCGAGTCTCGGCTTTCCATTCAAGCGAGCCAGTCTGAAACGCTTCGTCAACAGCTCGCCGACAAGGACCAGCAGATTGCTGCACTCGACGAGAAGTCAGCTGCTTCTGATGCCATGAACCAGGAGCTACTCAAGTCAAACGCCGAGCTGAATGCAGCTTTACGAACGTCGGAGGTGGAAAAGGTGGCACAGGCTGAAAGGATGCGTGAAGTCGTAGCAGAGAACAGGAAGCATCAGGATGCATTATCACAACAGAATTCAAAGCTGCTCGCTCTGGACGCAACACTCGGGAATCTGGAGTCGAAGCTTGCAGAAGCAGTTGGAAGAAGTGAATTGCTGTCATCCCAACTGTCGGTCAGTGAGGAACGGTGTGCAAAACTTGAGGAAGCCATTGCCACGCTGCGCACTGAACTGGAGGCAAGTAGGTCTCGCTGCACAGAGCTGGAACAACAGTTGAGTCAGGCTGGATGTGAGAAAGAGGCTCAATCATCGCGACTTCTGAAAGTACAAGATGAGCTGAACAGTGTTACGCGCAGAGCAGACCAGCTTCAAGCACGGGCACAAGAGCTTGAAGCTTCCAAGCAACAGCTGGACACGCTCTGCTCTGAGCTTCAGCACAAACTTAGTGAGAGTGAGTGCCAAAACAGACAGGCAGAGAAAGCCAGTGCAGAATGCGCCAGGCTTAAACAGTGCATCGAGAAGAGTGCAGCTGAAAAGGCCGAACTAGAGGTTCGCTTGGAGAACGAAGCTCGGGTTGTTCATGCGCTCAAAGAAAAGTGTGCCGAGCATGTGGCTGCGAATGAAAACCTCTGCAGTTCAAATGCCACATTCAAGAGTACCATCGAGGAAGCCAAGCTCAAAATGGAGCACCTTGAAGCCAGGACTAAAGAGGTGAACGACGAGAACAGTGCACTGCGGAACAATCTTGAGGCGACAGGACAGAAGCTTGATACCTTGCTAGCAGAAAAGCAAATTCTGCAGCTGAAGCTGTCTGAAGCAAGCACTGCCTGCGCTACTCTTCAGAAGGAAGTGTCCGAGGTTAGGACAAAGCTGTGTGCTTCTGAGGAGCAAGAACAAATTCTCAGGCATGCCAATGCTGGCCTCGACTCGTTCCTCACTAACTGCAAGCAGAAGCTGCAGGTTACCGAGTCTCAGCTTGGTGACGCAACCAGACAAATGGGGGCCCTGCAGGAAGAGGTAGGCTTTTTCCAGCAGTTAGTCACGAGATTGAACCTTGAGAAAGAGTGCTTGCACTCGTCTCTCGCAACTGCAGAAACTGCTTCGCAGTCACTTGAGAAACAGTGCCAGGCTGCTGCGTGCACCATTGAGGAAACGAGGTTGAAGCTCAAGGAAAGTCGGCACGGGCAGATGCAGATGTCTTCGCTTGTTGAGCAGCTACAACAGGAATGCGGCAGCCTGAAACTGGTTCTTGCAGACATGAGCGAAAAGCTGTCGTGTCGCGAACAGGAGCTGGCATCAGCAGTCGGTGATCGAGACAAGATGGCATCGCAGGTAAAGGAGCTGGAAGATCGGCAAGCCTGTCTCAAGCATGAAAACCAAGCTCTAGAAGATCGCATAGGTAAGGTTGAAAGTGTGAAATATTAAGGAGACACTAAATAGGTTAAAACTGAGTGTTCTTTCAAAACTCTATTCTTGGTAACCTTGCGGTAAGAGACTTGTTACTTGAAGAAAATCTGAGGTCAGACTTCGATTTTTAGAACCCCAATGCTGGATTGTCATTGTGATGTCATGGACTTCGAAGTATATTTGACCCTTTTTGAAGCAGTAAATGTTCACGAGAATTTCTAAATTCAGTTATTGGTTTTTGTAAAATGCAATGTAGTCCATATTTACCGATAAATATTTAACTAGGTCCCAGAAGGCACCATCAAAATTCATGTCATAGCGAACCAGTGCGCTCGAGGTTCACTTGGAGAAGAAGCACAGGTTGTTGATGGTGAGTACGCTGTGGCGTGCCTCATCATCATATCGTGGCTATGGCAGGTAAAAACCCAGAATTTAGTTGGCCCTGATTGCTACTATCTGGGGCTGTAGAAACAGTGCGAGAGCAGTAGTGTTGAGGCATTGACTTATAGCAGTGCACGCACAGGCATCGCGTTGCACGGATCATGCAAGTCAACATATTCAAGAGTGTGGTGATAAACTCTGCACAGATAGCAAAGGCTTTACTAGAGGAAAAGGATGTTTTTATTCTGATCAAGATCATATTGTGGTGAACATCAGCATATCTATTTACACTTTATCCAATAACGCTCTCTTGGGCATAAAATTTGCGCTGCTCTGCTTCCCTTAGGTGAATTTCATAATTGTGCATAATCTTGAGAACAGACCTGCACATTCTTTTGTGCCATCTTGTCTATTTAATTTCAGCAACTCGGGTGTCTGTTCTCTTTGGTTTGAGGTGTTAATTATAAATGCAAAACTATAATACCGATGTGTGGTACTGTCCCAGAACCACAAAGACAGTAGTTTTGAGAAGTGTAAGGCCGAATTTTCTTGTTCTATTTGTTGCCAGCCAAAACAGCAGTAGTGGTGCTGTCATGGTATGACTGTCAGATTTGGCAGCCTTTTTGTCTATCTGGATGATTCTTCTTTCAGAAAATTTATAAGTGTTGCTTTGAATACAACTTTTCAGTGTATACTACAGTACCGTATTTACTCGATTGCAACGCAAGTTTTTTTCCAGATTTTTGCTACCTGAAGTCGATACCGAAATTCAAGTTGCACTAAAAAGTGCAATGATGCACCCAATTCTAATCAAGCGAAATGTGCGAGTGAGAGCGCGCGAGGTACCAAATGTCTCTCAACCGGGCGCAAGGGGCGACTCAATCACCCATGCAAAAGGAAGAAAGCAGGAAGGCAGTGAAGGAGAGAGGGGTGCGGCTTCTATTCGGTGTACTTGTACTTTGCGCGGCTGCAGGCTGTCGCACGCACCCTATCTTGAAAGCGATCTCCACACGGCTTTGACCATTGTATGGACTGTGCTTTCGCCGCTCAGTTTCTGTTCAAGCGATAGACCTCACGAACCTTCGCTTGCTCATGCCTGCATTTTAACAGTGGTTGTCTGCGGTCATCGAGTGTGATCTATTCATGTTTGCTTGTGCGCACTGACACCATGCTTGTTAATTCAGTTAGTAAGCGAATGTGTCCAAGTTTATGCAGCCAATAAAACTATCCTTACTCCGTATAGCTCTCTACTAATTTTCTATCACAATTGATGCTTCGCCTTTGAGGCGAAATTTTACTGCGACTTTTTCATGCATCCAGTGGTCTCGGGTTACTTTAGCGTTTTTCTTCATTTTTTTTTTGCTAGACACAACAAAGTCACCCCTCACGTTACAATCGCGGTTGCGTTACAATAGAGTAAATACGGTAGTTCCTTGGCTAGCTAACTGGCATTGGCCACATACTGCCACTTCTTTTGCCCAACATTTGCTCTTAGTAAAACTTCAGTTATAATTTTTGTTGGAAACTGCCGCAAACCCAGGGATGGGACTCCTGCGCCAATTGCACCATTTTTATACAAAAATTCCTGTGGCTAACTGCGCCGAGCACAGAAAATTGCGCCACGCTACTCCAGAACGGCTGTGGCATCTGTGCTCTGGCAGTGGCTGCAAAACGGCTAGCTGATTCGTTCTCCAAAAAAAGAGTGCAGCCGTTCAAATTGCGCACGTTGTGCGACAGCACCTCCTGCACAGTTTCTCGTAATTTTCGCGCTTATAACAGTAGACTTTTCAGCACTTTCGGAAAATGGCCGGCATGCGCGTGGCCACTTCCGTCTGTTGCTGCTCTCGGAACGGCCGGGGTGGCTGTATTTAGAGTGCACTAGAATACGGTTGAGTGGGCCGAGAGGCCCTCCCTAGCTGAGGCACAAAACAACGAAAAGTAGGCCGAAGGCGCTGCAAGCGAACTAGATATTCGGGAGGCACGCGCTGCAGCGGGATCAGCTTAGTTCAGCAGCTCTCCCTCCTGCCTCCCCTCCCCCCCCCGGTGCCTTGTGCGCGACGAAAGAGGTGCGCTTTCTCCCTGCTTTCCTCCTTTGAACGTGCGAGATTGAGTCGCCATCGTCAGCTCACTCTTGCATGCTTTCACTTGCACATAAAGCGCGTGGCAACAGTGTTATCGCCCCTGAACTTTATACGGAACATCACGGCGATGGCAGAAATGCGCCTGGGGTGTCCATATAATTGCTATTGCAATAAAAACAGGTTGGAATAGTTTTACATTATACCAGCCCAGGGTTGATTGCGGCTCCCTTGGTCTACAGTGACCTATGGTGATCCAGAAATGACGTTACCACGTCAGTTGGACCGCATAATTTGAGAACATTTTCTGCTATCATCATGAGCGTTGGTGCGGGAATATGTAGCTCGATCGTAGTGCCACCAATGTTTTTGCCTTTACAGGAAAGCATGTGTCGTGCCGCTGCTCGACCCACTCTTCCATATCCTAGAACGCCATAGCTACAAAGTACGCTTCTACTACGTGCTTTGTGTTGGCTTGTGTGTTTCGTCGTGGTTTCGAAGTGCGCTGCCATATTCCATTATTACACCAAAATTCAGACTAGTCGGCTTAAAACTGCTTCAAAATGAAATCTCCAAGCTGCTCCAAAATGCAATTTTGTCTGCTCCAAAAATTGCTCCGAAATGACTTTAGGCAGTCCCACCCCTGCAAACCAGAAAAGGGAACTCTGACACAAGTGATTTTTTGAATGACTAGCAACTAAATGAGACCATTGAAGGATGTTTTTACTTTCGCAACGTAGATGACGGTAGCTGTTCATTGTCTGCACTTTAAGACTTTTCACACTATGTGGCAGCTGGCAGTTCCCACACTGACACGCTATTGTGTCTTTTACTTCCTGAAATGGGACAGCACCAGGAAGAACATTTTGCAAAAAGAAAAAAAAAAAAAACGGTATCCACTGTTCAGTATCCTGAATTTTCTGTAAAATTTATGAATTTGGGCTTGTTTTACAAATGCTGCTTCAGGTTTTGCAAAAAATTAATCCTGCTCTCAAAAACTGTGCTCTTCAGTATTCGAACCTTTCGCTGCTGTCCATGCATTCTGGAGTCCCCCACTACGGCGTGCCTCTCTTAATCAAATTGTGGTTCTGGCATGTAAAACCCCAGAATTCAATTATTGAAAGGCTGCAAGAGGGGTGCCTGCTTGAAGCGTGTTTGAGACAAGTTCCTGAAGCAGGTGAAACCTGGAACAGCCAATACCCTGGAAAAGTGGTCTAGAAGAAATGTGTTGCTTGTCAGTCTTTGCTGTTCCAAGTTTGCATGAATAGACCACGTTATCGAATAGACGAATGTATGATTGAAGCAAGCTTTAAACAATTTGTGCTATCCCTGTGCTCCAATTTAAAGCAACCATTGACAGGTGTAGGTGGTGCGACAGTGCAGTTCAGAGTACAGTCATTTGAGTGCTATCACACCGCCAGTGGTAGTGTGCTGTAATTTCACACATCAATGGAGGAACACTACAATCCAATATTTTCTCAGAAAGTTCCAAATGGAGTGGGCTGTTCATAATTTTTATTTGCCATAAAATGTTTCCAGAGATTGTGTTCTTTTAAACATGTTTTTGAAACATTTCAGGTCATGAAAAGCTAAGCCATTTCAGTACAGTTATTTGATAAGAATGAATTAAGGAGTTAAAGAGCCTCAGGAGGCCAAAATTGATCCAGAGGCCCCTACTCTTCCATGTCCGATTGCCTCTTCGTTGCTTTGTGGCATTAAATTTAATCAATCAACCTTCAAGTGAAAAAAACTGTACACAATGCACAGGTGACCTGGAGGTGAAGCTGAACAACCAGCTGGAGCTTAAGAGGAAGTCCGAGGAAGACTATTACGAGTGTGTCAAGGAAAGGGATGCCCACAAGGAGGCACTGAGGCAGCAAATAGACGAGCTCACCGCGGAGGCTGCAGAGAAGGCGAGGCTGCAGGCAGACTTAGAAGAGCTTCAGAACCAGTGTGAAGGCTGCAAGACCTCGGCCTCCGATATGGGCCAGCTCACAGAGGAGAAAGAGCGCCTCGAGCTCAAGCTTGCGAGCGAGCAGAGCGAGTCTCGGACACTGATTGCCGAACGTGATGAGCTCGGCCATAAGGTCCGAGAGCTGGAGAAAGAGAACGAGGGCCTGAAGTCCAAGCTCAAGGTGAGCAGTTGGGCTTCTCTGCATGCTTTACGATTCCTTGTGGCCATAAAGTCTCGTACTAAGATTGCTAAATGGTAATGGTGTGTGGATAGCAAATTTTCAGGCTAAATCGCAGGCAAATGGAATAGTACCAGAAGAAAATTGAATAGGTTATCATGCGGCTTGAACAGTTTTTTTTAATAAACAATCTTTTTCACTATTAATATAAAGCAATATTCACACCTTAGAACTTGTGGCACTCAAGTTTGTGCCATATGAAGCTTGGTTTAATAACCCTTTCTGTATATGCGAAAATACCAGAACAAAATGTTTATTTTTCATTAAAATGTGCAAGATAGACAGAGAATAAGGATATTCAAAGAAAAATGAATATGTATATTTATTGGAAATAGAGCACTTCTGTTAGAGCATTTGAAGTGGACGAAGGTATAAGTAATCAATTACTTCTTTGTAATTACTTGTGGGGCAGTAATTGGTCACCATGATTAATTAAATTTTTTATTGAGGTAATTGTAATTGAGCAAAAAATTATGAAGATATGCAAGCATTTTAATGGTGCTACTAATTATGGATTCAAATTTTACTCTATTTATATGCATATCCTACCCTGTAACATCCTGTATGGGTTACAGTATTCTAAATAAAAATTAATAAATAAAATGGATTCGGTTGAGCACTCTACAAGATTTTGGATGAAATGGTGATACCAAGATTGTTAAATGAGGATACTACTTCTGAGGAAGAGTTGTCAAGGTAGTTATGCAGTTGAAGCTTCAAGTGGTTGCGTTACATGCATGACTTTGCCTTTACTAGTGTTTAGTTCCGTCCACCATGTTTTACACTAACCGGACACAGTGTCGACGATGGATTGAAGTGTTACATTATCACTGGGACAAGTTATTAAGCAATGCCAGTCCACGCGACCTCACTAAGCAAACATGCCATCTACCCATTGCATGCCCACGTGGTCTCTTGGTGTAGTAGTGACCAATCTGTCACTGCAGTAACAGCTGACTAGAACCTAACATGCAAGAGATGGCTGATCCTTGATAAACGTTACCATGATGCGTGCGCACATCGTGCTATGCTGAAAGGTGCTATTCTGAACATGAGTACAGGTGCATTACACATTCTTATACTCGGTTTCATGCCTAGCAGGCCACACTGTAGAGGCTTAAGACTCCCATCACCGCTCTCATTTCTGGCAAGAAAATAGTGCCTTGCTATGAAAGATGTGTTATGTAATTTTATGCAACATTAAAGATTTTGTTTTTATGTAGCATATGAGGCACTTATTGTGTGCGAGGTGTCGCAGACCTGAAGCTATTAACCACCGAGCAAGTGAATTGGCACAATTCTGCAACCACTGCGCACAGCGTACCGCTCGCACTCGCAACCAAAACACGATACAGTACATATGGTGTACTGGAAGCACGAATGACATGTGATTTGACATAGCCTTACGTCCACAAGCTGTACAGTTCAGTCCTGCTAGAATGAAATTCACGGAACAGTATTTCGCTGCTGCGGGAATTTCGATACATTGGAGTCTATAGAATCCTAATGGGTAATAAAACACTTCTTTGTTGTGGACTTTGACTGCAGTGACAATTGCAGTTATTCTGCAGAGGCAACTGCACTGCGAGACTTCTTAAATGAGACTTCTATGACTTTGCTATTTGCAGTGCTTCTTCACTGTTGCCTGCTATGTACTAAAATTGAGTAAGGGTTATACAGTAATCGTCTTCTTTTTTTTTTTTTCCATGCACATGAAAGCTCATGAGTGCTGTGCGGCAGTAGTCCTTCATGTACATTGTTCCTGAGGAAAAGAAAATATTGTTGTTGTTTTTCTAAGCGGTGGTCATGTCATACAGTACACAATCACTTAGTTTTGGCTGCATGCTAGTGCAGCTTTTACCTCACTCGTCTGTCAATACTTTTGCAGCACTACTCGTGCTCGTGGGCTTATCACCTGATTATTGCAAATGCATTGAGTGACAACCAATGCAAAGCTTTTTTGAGTAACAAGAATTTGTTGCTGTATAGGTGCATAGGTTGGCGAGACCAGACAAGTTGTGAATCGCTCCACTTTCCGGATTAACCAGCAGTTGCATGTTACTGTATTTGATGTTGAAGTTATACTATTTGCATTCAATTTGTATTTGACAATTTTAAGTCGCGCACCCCTAATGAATGCCTTTCTAGATCCAAGAATGAGAAGGGGAACGGAGGGGCTCAATTTTCTTAAAATCGCGACCATATAAAGCCAGCGGGCAATGAAGCCAAAGAAAGCATAGGGGTAATTAGCTGTGATTGAAATTGAAATGTACAAAATACTGAAGGGGAAATGAAAAGGGACGAAAAGATAACTTGTCGCTGGTGCAAACTGAACCCACAACCTTCACATTATGCATGCGTTGTACTACCATTTGTGCTACAGCGACGACCATAAATCCGTCCACTAACTTGGGTATTTATGTGTGCTAGATGTAGCCCTGAGAGTGTTAGCCAGTGCCACTCAGTCATGGCTCTGAGTGGTGCAAGTTATAGTACCTCCTTTTCTTTTTCTGTAGTCTGCCAATGAGGACTGCGCGAAGAAGCTCAGAGGCGCTTTTGCCTCCTTTAATGCTGAAATGAATAAGAAGATTACAGAAATGAAGAAATCAAGTCTTGCTTTAAGAGAAGAGGCTGCCATGTGGAAAGAGAAGTGCCTCAACCAGCAATCTCTTCGTGAGCGAAGAGAGGCACTGTAAGTATGGCTTCACCAAGTAGAGTGTGTGGTTTACTGTAACTGTTGTCTATAGACAGTTTCAACTTTGTGTGCGGGCTGCAGCATCTTGGGCTGTTTGTTTCTCAGTTTTGTGCGGTAACTTCAAATTAACATAGTCGTGAGACACCGAGCACATCTGTACAATCATTTTAATGGACATGAGCCAACCGCAGCACTAGGTTTTGGTGGCGGGAAAAAAAAAAACTCTGGCGTTAACAGCGCGTAATGGTGGCCTTCCAATGCTTTTGTAATATAGTCTATTTGCCACGAGATCGAACCATTAGGTGGCAGCACCGTCGCCTCATTAGTGTGGATAGGCGGTCGATGGCGCGCAATGAAATGAACGCGGGGGCGTTCCACTGTGAACAACTCAGCCCGATTTTCTTGTAATGAAACGCGCTGACTGCAGTGAGCTGATCTTCTATTGCCCTCCACATGGCTGCACGAAATGTGCACAAACTTTGTATTTAATTGAAAGAAACGTGAACTGTCATTCAATGGGAGACTGGCCAGCACTCACCCACGCAATCTGTTTCGGCACTTTCTCGGGGCTTTTTCTGTATGTTTCGCTTGCGTTCCGCCTACTCTGTTAATATTGTCGCGTCAGTTAATACTGCATTCTCTGCGAATCTTGCGCTGGTTTAAAAGTCTGTATTCCTCTATAACGAAGGTAAAGGAGCAAGTTAATGTGCACTCTATAGCACCAGTTGATCTACAGCTCCTTTTCTTAATCTTTTTTCTTTATTCACTGTGAAATGCAAACAGTTAATCAGTTCAATTAGGCAAGCTAGGCCACTGTGACAGTATGTTAGTAGAGAGAGAGAGAGAGAAATAACATTTATTAGCCCCGAAGGAACTAAAGCCCAAGTAGGATCATCAGGTTGCTTCAGACAATGCTATTTTTATCGCCCTTGCACGGTTATGCGCACGGCAGCGATGTGACAAAGTTGTAATTATTTGAGGAGCTAAAATTATTAGGTAGTTTTATCTCGGCTAATAGCAGTCAGTCTTGCATCAAGCTAACTACACCACAATAAAGAGCGAAAGGAAATTTTAATAGCCGCCTTATGACGTCCTCCGTCTAGAGACTGTCGCTTGCACATGATCTTTGTATAATGCCCCATTTTAGCTTTTCTTTTGTGGCAGCTAATTGGAGTATAAAAGTGCACAATTTAATTGTGAGGCAAGATTTATTTGCCGTAGTGGCATCAGAACCACATATTAAAAGAACATCTCTGGTCGTGTAAGCACTAAGAGTCATGTGATTATTGCAATTATCATAATGCAGTTATCGTAATATAAAGTGTGTGATGCGATATGATACGAGTGAACGTTTACGAGTTTTTTTTACTACTGCTGAGTGATGTTCACACCACCCCGTTCCATGATATCCAAGTTTTCAGAGTGATCTACACACCGTGACAAGTCACTAAAGCACGGTATTCACGTTTTGCGGCTACCACATCATTTAATTAAAACAAGGTAAAATACTTTCTGGGATGTTCTCGAAACGAGAGGCAATAAGATTTATGATTTTTGTGCACGGAGGGTGTGACAATTGCACATTGCATGCTTGACACGGACATTCACTGATCTCACTGCAGCGTAAAGACATCGCAATGCTAAATGCTTTTGTACGCCGTCAAAAAAATTCAGATCAGCATTTATGACTCTGCTGCAGCCACTAAAGCAGCAGCCTTTAAAGCTATTCATGCCGTGCACGCACATGTAAACACGTGGTGCCTAGCAGACGACGCGTGGCGCAATCGACACTATCTGTGATTAACCCAGTGCCCACCAGACGGCGACTCTGCTCGATCTCGAGGTTAATAGCATTTGGTAAAATGTGGCCTAAGCTACCTTATGTTCTTAAGACACCAAAGAGACACTGAATTGATATCATAGACAGCAAGGTTGTTCTGCAAAATCTGCTTGCATCTTGAAAGAAAAAGTGAACTTATAGCTTATAGTACTTTACTTCATTATATCAAAATTTATATACATTGAAATTCAACCTTTTATGCAATATGCAGTTGCCAACGAATCTTTTTCGACATGGCAGTCACTAACAAAAAAGAAAAAAGATTGCTGAACTTGAGTTGGTGACCACTTAAAGCTGTACTGACAGTCCTCGCAGAGGCTGTAAGGCACATGAAAAGCTGAAAAAAAAAAAAGAAATCTGAAAGTCCAACGTACTGTGGTGATTGGCATAAGCAAAGCTTTCGTATTCATTCCACCGCCGTGGCTTGCCAGCATAACCTCAAGTGTTGCCTAGAGTGGTACGACACCTTATGCTATGTTGCACTGAACCGATTTGCTCTCCAAACAGCCCGATCAACTCGGCATCAAAACCCGTTGGATGACACAAAACAGCTTCGCATTAAAATCTTGTGTAAGCAAAGCAACGGCATGAATTACACCGTTGTTCATGGCTGCGACATTTTCTATTTTGTGACATCACACGTGCATTATGTCCCCAAAATTTCAATAATTCAGCTATGGATATCCAAAACTTGTTGCAGAAGCAGTGTACTCACAGAAAACATATTTGTTTGCTCCAAAATTAATCTGCTGGTTTCGCTCTTTCATTTGCTCTCGCTGGGAATTTG
The DNA here is from genome assembly GCF_013339745.2 of Dermacentor silvarum. Lineage (NCBI taxonomy): Eukaryota > Metazoa > Arthropoda > Arachnida > Ixodida > Ixodidae > Dermacentor > Dermacentor silvarum. The sequence goes on along the minus strand of NC_051159.1, from coordinate 115,311,583 downwards.
TGCTTTTTTTTCTTGAGCGAGTCAAGGATAGCCTCTTTTGGGGACTTCAAGATAGCTCTGTGGTATCCTGAAATTAGTGGCGACACCCTTTTTCTCGCCGATCAAAATCGCTTGCAAGATACTTGCCTTGTCCTCAAGCGAGAGGGTGTTCTTTTTAGTACTACCGACTCTACCGCTACTTGTGCTTCTCACTTGCCACATGAGGGTAGCACCAAATTGGGTGCCAACGCAAAGTAAAGAGCAGGATATGAAACTACGCTGTGTGGAATGTGCAATATATGACGCGATACGATGCATTGATGTGCGCCCCTGGTCGACATCGCACTCGCCAGCTTATGGCCTCCGTGATGTGGCAGAGCATCTTGGAGGCCATCACCAGTAAAGTTTGCTGGTACCAGTGAAGACGCTGCTCCTCTTTGGCAACCACTCTGTTGCACAGCGCTCAACTTGAAAGGTGCATTCGCAAGCAACCACCTGCAATTCAACCATTTTGCCACTGGCTCCCGCAGTGGTTTCCATTTATTGCCCGTCTTCATTCGTGAGAACAGTGAAATTTCATTACACAGTTAAACCTCGACATAACAAAGTATTTAACTTTTCATAACCTCTTGTCCATAAAACACCATGTATGCAAATTTAGTAGCTCAGTATAACGAAGTGTGTAGGCAATTTCACTGCCACCGCAAAGGAATGCCGAGTCAATAAATGGAAACTTCCACTGATGCAGATGGTCAAATAATTCAATTGCAAGCAGCTGCTTGTGAACGCACCTCTCAAATCTCGTGACAAGGGCGACCGCTGAAGTGGAGCCGTGTCTAGTTCCATATAAAGTCCAAGTGTGATAAGATCCTATTGCGCACTGTGTGCTTTAGGTGTGAGTGAAGGCATGCGAGGGTGAGACAAAAAAAGATGGTGGCTTCGCGAGTGCCGCCTTCCCACGCAAGCGCGCCGCTGTGGCTGTAAGCGTGACTCTGCACCACCAGGTGGCTGCACCATGCAGGCCGCTCACATGTATGCCTCCGCCTCTCTGGTAAAACGCCCAGTCGGCCTGCATTGACCAGAATACCAGATATTCTAAATCTCTCTATTCTCTATGAAATATGTCTCTGAGAAGCAAGACTTTCATTTGAGTGCAGCAATAGATGTCCCGACAACGGTTTTCGTCTCTCTCCTCCTCCTATGTGCATGACATATTGTGTCATGGCATTTTTTTTAGTGGAATCCTTGCAAAGAAAAAATGGTGACACTGGTGCTCGCATGTTTAACAGGGACGAAATGTCCAAATTGCAGAGCGTAGTGAAAATGGGCCCACATGAATCATTTAATGCAGATGCATTTTACACTGATGGTTCTTGCTCCACACAGTTTTGTGGCATCTGTTGCAGGCATCATGCTTATCATCATCACTAATTAATAGTCCCCGAACCATCTGTCTCCATGCAGAATTTGGTCCTACCATCCACAACTTGCGAGCTGCTGCACCCCCGTAGTTATTACTGTTGTAAAATCATGTCGATTGCTGTAGGGTCAGCTCTCAAATGTTCTGGCTGGTATCTAAGCCTCATCTGAATGTCTGCGTACAACCTCTCTTCTGCCTCGTGGTGGCAGTGTGGCTGTAGACATCGCAATCTTCTCCTGTTGGTCACGCTTGTTCAGTAATAATTTGCAATACCTGCTACCAGAGTAGAGATTAGTGCTTTCGGATAGGAACTGTCCTTTCAAAGCGCCTGTAGTATTTGTAAGTGCTCAGTGCATTTGCTGTTTTTATGTAATTTGCACTACTGCATAATGCACTATTGCACAATGCATGACGTCATAATGCATGATGAGTCGCTGTGAAAATCATTTCTGGATCTCCTCTTCGTAGTCTGAAGAAACACATCGCAGAGATGACCGAGAACGTCAAGCAGTCCAGCAAAGACACTGAGGCACTCAAGGCTCAAACAGAAGAGCAGGCCGTGCATCTTGCTGCTATGAAGGAAGAACGAGATAAGCTGGCAAATGAGGTAAGGTTATGGCAAAACATGCTTTTAGCTATATTAGTATTCTTCTCTAGAAAGACACTAAAGCTGCATTAGTTGGGCAAGTTGGTAGGTATTCATGACTAGAACCTTAAAGGCAGAGCGAAAAAGGACAGAGTGGACATGAAAAACTGCACTGAAATGGATAAGCGCAGGGCTTGTCCTTTTCTCTGTCCCTCTGTCTGTTCTTTCTCGCGCTGCCTTTGCCATTTCAGCCAGGCACACTAAAGAGAACCTCTATAATTTCTAGACTGCTAAAGTATTCTTTCAAGATTCATTCTTCATTTTGCGGTACGTCAATTATGTGAAGAGAGAATGAAGACTTCATTGTAAAGAATCAACTAGGCCTGAGCAGACTCTATCAAAATCCGTTACGTCGTGGCAAACTGGTCTGGGAACTTCAAGGTGGTTTAACCACCCATATTTTGTTTTTTCCTGGCTTAACTGTCATGGTAAGGGTAACATGTTTTAGTATTGTAAAAACTTAACTTACTAATACAACTCAATTATATTTTTTATAAATTCTAGAAAAACTGAAGCTTGCCACAGTAGAGCACTGCCAAAAGAAATGCTCACGATACTCCTTATTTTCTATGCAACGTGATTGTACCTAACCCATACCTGCCAACTCTTCCGAATTCCGAGCAATCTTTCCGATTGTACGGACAAGACTGTTCTGAAAAAAAAACGCCCCAACTGCATTGCGAAAAAAATTGCATGATACAGCATAGTCTGCATTGTAATTGCCAATATGTGCTATGGAGGTAGCTGAAGTCACGTTTATATCCATGCTTTTTGTGTGTAGGCAGTATAGGCTTAACTCATTTCGTTTCACATCGAGACGTGTTGAGAAGCGTGTGTGAGGCAGAGCTCTCATGCATTGCAGAACGGCGGCTTTCTTTAGGTCAGCTTTGCCACCATACAGGTTTATGTGTTGAAGCATATTAAGAATAGAAAGGGGCCGCTGTCACTAGACTTATAGTATGAGTCATATGCGTGCACACACTTCTCCAATCACAGTACGAACACCGAGGCATCTAATAACTGTGCTGGCAGCCATTCAGATTGGTTCCTGACGTTGCTGTGACACAGAAAAAAAGTGCATAATTTTTATTTTTCGTTTGTTGTGCCTTCTCAGCTTTGCAATTCTCCCAAATTTCGAGGTCCTCAGGTTGGCAGATAGCATATGCTAACTCCATTGTTACTCATCGAAAAAAATTTGCTTTATGTCATGAGGTTATAACAGTGTCGATGATGCCAGGTCCTTTATGTTGAGACCAGGAGTAGTAGTGTCAACAGCCCTAAAAACATTTCCCTCTCGAGTCAGTCATGTCCTATCGTCATGGGGTCCATATAACTTCTTCCCTTTCTTGGTCATTGCAAGTGAACAAAATAATTAGAAATGCTGACTGGAATCTAGGATACCTTTGCTGCAATTGTTGTTCTGCGTCGGATTCTTTTAAAACTCCTGCTGCACAAATGCTTAATCTGCAGTAAGCTTGAATATGCTGCCCCTAGCACTTTCCTTGCCTATCATCATAAGTTTGCTAGTCCTTGTTTATTTCACAAAATAAGTTATTCGTAACCTGCACAACGTTATTTCTCCTTGCACTGATCATGCACAAAAAGCCTGAATAATGTTGTTGTGCGAAACGCATACAATTGCTGTTATTAACCATACCTCTTAGGTACTACTAAATACTACCACCTTCCGAGACCATTTGCCTCGACTGTTAAGCACATCAATTTTAGCAACGCTTAGCTAACACTTAGTTTGCTGGAGCTTAATGTCTGTAGGGTATTCTTTTTCCACATTGTACCCACTCCCCTCAATAGCACCTTTGGCCCTGAGGGTAACACAAAAACATTGGCACTTCCACCCGAGGGGCAAAGCATTGAAAGCAATAGCAAGGTTTAACGTTGTACTAGAGCACCTTGCACAGTGTTCTAACGATAGCGGAGGCGGCATGGCGTGACATAGCACACGAGGCTACTGTTGCTGTGCAACAGTAGATACCAGGCGTGTTGCAACATTGCCATGATGAATGCTGGCAGTGGCGTTACCACTGTCGCACCTTGACGGTGCACGATACAAGACGGACAGAGAACAGTCTGCATTTCTCAGGGCCCAGTGAAGGATTAGTATTTAGCTTGACGTGTACTCTCCGTTTCACTTAGATCAGTGCACACAGCTGTTTAGCAGGAACTCTGACGTATGCGCGCGTCCAACGAAGTGTTCTGGAAGCCAGAGCACTTTGCTGCAGAGTCGATTAAATAAAGCGTGATGGTACATCCACTTGGCTTTGTTGCTTCCTCAGCCAAATGCACTGTGCGTCACGGGAGACTGAACCCTCAGTGCACATGCAACGCATGCACATCCATACTATGATTTCACAGCATGATTTATGATTTATACCATGATTTCACAGCAGTGGAAGCGGTGCTACCTTGTTTTAGTGTCTTTATAATTGCTGTCACAATAATAAAATGAAATTTAAAGTACCTTAAAAGTGTTTCTCAACCCCCATTCCACGCAGCTTACCGCCATGACTCAGGAACGAGACAGGCTGGCGAGTGAGGTAAGGTTTTGGCAAAACTCTCTCCACAATGGTATTTCTGTTTAAAGGGAAAATAAAGAGGAACTAAACCAGTCTAGACTGATAAGCCTTCTTTCAAAACTCTATTTCTATGGTACAATATCAAATTTAGAGAAAAAACAAAAATGAGCTTCAGAATTTTTTTTTTTTTTTGCTATGGATTTTAGTTTTCTCTTGTGTGTGGTTCACTGTAATGCAGCAGAGCTCTCAAAATTGGCAGACTTCAGCATTTGCCTTCTCAAGAATTCCGTAAATGCGGGGCACCTCTATTCCTTAACTTTACTGATAAAGCATTAGTCAGTAAAAATCCATTACGTCGTTGAAAGCTGGACTGCTGAAGCATGAAAATGAAAACAATTTGACTAGAATTGGCACATTTGCTTGGCCCTGGTCATGTTTTGAAGATGCTTCGGATCCCTTAGAAGCGCTAGACAACCAGCTTTCTTGCCTCCATCTTGAAGTACATGGGAGAACTGGTTAATGTCTTATTTCACCAATCAACTTATTTCCAGTAACGTGGCATGAGTGCATGTGATAATTTCAGTGCTGTCGTAGTGAATGTGTGGCAAGTGTAATGTGACACTAACCGTGAACATCGAAGCGCAAACTTCGCGGTCTTGTGGTGACTGAAATAAGATGGGAGAATTCACGAAGAGGGCAAGCTGAGGTCAGGTGGCATGCACACGGAAGAACATCGGGGCAGACGAGCGACGATCAGCTACGAGGTGGATACTGGCAGGCTGTGACCAGGCTTAGGGTCTCGGAGGACGCAGTACCAGTGTGCATTGGCCGTGGCCTTGACGTTGCTGACACTGTGTCCGCGACAAGGGCGTCTGTCGCGATCCACTCGCTGTTCCTGTTTGCCAGTGTTTCGCTGCTAAGACCAACCAGAGGTGCAGGGCACCCTGGGGTGGTCTCAAGGGCCTCTGAAGGAGATCGTGTTGCCAGACTGTAGCAGGTGCGGTGGTCACACCACCGCATGTGAGCTACCTCCTGAAGGCAACTCGTGACACATGCTCCCGACAGCTTGGCTCGGCTTGCCCTCACGTCGCTCTCCAACTGGACAGTCTCTTCAGTTCTAACCTGTCTTTGCACCGCTGTCGAACTGTGCGACACTTTTCCACATGCTAAATTGCTAAAACGTGAACCACTCGATTATGGGATCGAGTGCACAGACTGTTAGTGAGCCATAGGACTCAATGATTTGAATTGCCTGCTCTGCTCTAAACTAGTGCCAGTTTCATTGTCATACTGTCATATTTCCTGTCTTGTGCCATTTCCCCATTGTGCTATTGCCCCATGTGAAACACTGTGCATCTGATCTTCAACTTGTCCTCATCCTTTTCACTTGTGTGCATAAAAAAAAAATGGGATGAATGTCCTAACCATCATAGCTGCCAATAAATTTGATATCACCCTGTGCTCTTAAAGCCTAGTAACTTCATTGTTTTTGGCTGCTTAATTCTTAAATTGGTTCTGTGCTGCTTAATTTACTGCTTAGTACGGTACCTATGCATGTGCCACCATTTTGCCCCAACTGGACACTCCTGTTTTCTCAGTGGTTCACCCTGTGATGCATGCTATTCTCTGGAACACCAGAAATGTGCGATGCTATTTGCTAGTGTAGCATGTAAAATTACTTTGTCTCATTGCGAAAGCTAATTCAGAACATGAGAGCGCTGCTTCGTCATTATGCTGTGCGAGAACTTGTTCTGTAACCATCGCGTGATGGGCAGTGCTCAATCCTGTGCCAAATGCACCAAACAAGGTTTCCTGGGCCATCCTGTTAAAAAAAAATATTGCACCAAAGTGTGCCAAAATTAGCAACTGCACAAAACGTGTGTGGCCGCCGTGACCTGCAGGCACTTATAGTGCGCATGACTAACTCATCTTAGTAAATTGAGCTTCCAGTCATCTACACGTTCCTGACAGAAAATTCGGGCTCAATGGGGGCCGCCTAAAAGTCCAAATTGGGAGTCTGAAATGCTGTATTCAAATTCGCCAGAAAACAAAAAAAGTTACTATTCTACTAGTAGCTAAAAAATGTGCCGTATTCTCGCACGACCACTTTTGGGGATTCTCTCGCGGGATTTCGCATGACTAGTGTCAGATTTCTTGGCGTCTATGAGCTGAAGCATTCTTGGCACTGTGCCAGGAACACTATTGCCCGACGTGTCTGGTGCTAGTTGCGCCAAACGTCGTGAACGTGAAAATATCCCAAAAAGTGATTGTCCAAAAATAAGGCCCAAGTTTGTCAATGCATAGCTGCACGCACGTATGCTTACCCAAGGTCTTGCAAGTCCATACTTCTACCACTGTCATGCTGATGCCACAGATAGCCCAAAGTGCAATCAAATATATCAAGTATACCGAATTGTCAATCCGTGGCAACATAACGAGGTCTCTATGTTGCAGCAATGCACTTTCCAGTGCCACTCCTTTTTGCGGCGTTTCCTCAGTGGCAAGAGCGACGCTCCACCTCTGTTATCAATGGGGTCAGCCGGCCGTGAATGGTGGATGATAAAGGCAGCATATAAAATTGTGCGAAATTCATTGCTACAGGATCACGGCCCAAAAGCCACAGTCTTTGTGCGGTGCAGACATCGAGGGTGGAGTCAGCGCTGCCTAAACAACTTCGCATGGGTACCATGTCACTGTTCACAACGTGAATCGACAAACGCTGGACACCCAGAACCAACACCACAAAACCCGGGCGAGAATGCAACTTTAGGGCCGCTTGCACAAAAATTGCTGCTCCAGAAATTGCTCCAAATCTCAGTTCATTGGTGTGATAGGAAGGGCAATGATACTGATTAGGCTCGTGGCTCTGACAGAAGGCTGTTATGAACACGGTTTTGATTTCAATTCCACGGCGCAGGCAAATTTTCTTAAAGGTGCATGCTAGAATCTGGCAAATATTATAATCATTCATTGTGTGTCATTTTCGTTTAAAAATCCTCTAGGCAAGCTGTAAATAGGCCAGGGTTTACGGCAGTACTTCAATGCAAAACTGTCATTTTACGACTTAAACTAGCTTATAAATTCCTGAATTTTGCTTTTGGCCGAGTTTAGAGGATTTTATTTGTATCTGACCGCAAGGTTTATGCAAGCCAGGAGTCAAACCAATACGATTTGATTAGCACCTTTGCCATGAGGATCTATCTTATTTGTGGTGGCAAGTGGTAGTTTATGCGGAAAAGGTTTTACGAGCACACTTTGTCATTGTTTAAGGCAGTGTTTTCAAGCTGTCGGGCACCGTAGTTCTTTATTCCTTGAAAGCCCTTCAATGTTTTTCTGCAAAAGATGCTGCTAACCCAGCAGGTGTTTTCGGCAAGATACGTGCACTCAGTGCATTTACCTAGAACTTCCAACATACAAAGCAGCCAGTAGTCACGTGCATTCGTGCAAACCAGTCAAGTACTTGCATCAAACTATATATTTGTGCATGGCGCATCATAGCCTTAGTTGCTTTTGCGCCATAAAACCTTACATAACTAGCTAAGCAGTCAAGCTTTAATTATGTGGCAAGGGCTAATCCAGGATCGTTTTGGCTCATAGAAATGTGTGGGTGGTGGTCATGATCGAATTAACAGAAAAAATTTGATTACGGATATTTCAAAATTTTACTCTATACATTAATTCGTGACAAAGCTTGTGCGGAAAGTTGGCTGTGTTTGTGTACTGTATCCTTAGTAAATTTGATCCATTTTCATTTACACGCTGTTGAGAATTTGCTCTTCTAAGTAGTGAGGAAGGTGAAATTACTGATAATTTAGACTCCATGAATGCTATTTCCTTCGCTTGTGTCGTTATGTAAAGCTACATTCTCGTTTCCACACGTTTCTGACCTAAGCCTTTTTTTCACAGACCAACTCGCCAAAGCGTCAGCGCTGATAAGTATGTTTCACACACCTTGATGCACTGTGATAAATGTACCTCTGAAGTAGAACTGAAACTTGGGCTATTTCATATAGATTCATTGTGGTGACTTAGTTGCAAAGCACGAACACTCATGACAAACAACAGCACTGGTAAAGCCGGTGCCACTTTGTCCTTTATGTTAGCGCTCACATTTGATCGCTGAAGTCACCATTATAAAACATATCTCTTGCAAGGAAAAGCTTCAGGGCTGTGCACAGTACTTGGCAAGCGATTAAACTGACCACTTGTCAGCCCTGGTAGTTTGCTCACTGAACTGTTTTTTGCGGAACCTTAAAAGTGTGAGCTTGAGAAACGCAAACTAAAATACATTCAAGCACCCATGTGAGAGCCGTGTTCACACCATGTACGATTGTGTTAAGTGCTGGACTGCTGAGCAAAGAACCACTACCAGTAGCAACACAGCAGCTGCTAGGTTTGAGGCACCAGCTTGAATGCTATTGCATGGGTGTCCTTGTGCCTTCAAAAACATTGTCTCTCAAACCGACCAGCAACACCGTTATTGATTTTGTAGTGGGGCTGCCATCAGCTGCAGTGGCATGCCAGATGGCAAGGATAAGCTCAAGCCAGCGGCCAGGACGGTTGTTATGCTGGGGCCACTCCATCATTTCTCAAATGAACGTAGCTGTGATTGCCTGCAATGGAGACCTCCATAATTTCTTTGCATTGCAGCACACCAATTCATCACTCTAGACATATGTGGACTACTGTACAGAATCAGAAATGGCATTTTTCATTCCTTGTGACCAGTGGCGCACACTTTTATCTTCTACCATGTTTCATCCCGATGAAACAACCTTGGGTTACTCTACTCCATTTTCTTATGCTGCAGAACCGGTCACTCAATGCTCAGCTGAGCTACTGCGATGCAAAGCTGCGTGAACACTCGAAGAAGGAAGCAGAGAAGCCCCCTGCCAGGGGAGCCAACCAGTCAATGTACTCCACACCAAGCCTGGAGAGCATCTGGTCACAGCGCCCACTCTCAAGCAGGCCGTCTCGCAGCTCCATCGCATCTGCCGACGAGTTCAAAGGTACCCGTCGTGGTGGCTATGGCATTCTGCTGCTGAGAACAAGGTCTCGGGTTTGATGCCCAGTCTGCGGTAGCCGCATTTTAATAGAGGAAATTCAGAAACAGTCACCAGTGATTCCTCAGCCTTACGTGTGTCACTTTAAGACGTTGGATCCCCACAGTTTGGTTTGAATTTCGAGTTCAAAGGTACTGCCTAGCATAAAAAATACTATTAGTACATTGTTCAACTAAAGAAAAACTCTCAATACAGTGGAATCTCGATGATACGATCACGGCTAATACGAATTTCCGGATGATACGAATTTTTCCGTAGTCCCGGCCGAGCCCCATTACTTTGCAACGTGCTAGAGTACGGTTGTTACGAATCGATTTTCGACCCGTGTTGGTTGATACGAATAAACGCCGCCCCACCGACGGCCGCGAAAGACAACGGCGCGCAGTCACGCGCTTTCTCCCTTTCTCTTTTGGTTCAGAGGTGCGGACGCGACGCCGGACAGCGCAGAGGCCGCGACTGGGCGCGAAGAGTTTGAAGCGGTGGCGCTTTTGTTGCTTTTGTGCTTTTCCTCCTTTTCGGCGGCCGCCCATCGGACGGAGTGGCTGCTGTGCTTCGGGCCGCATTCTTGGCCATTTTGCCTAGTCGCAGCGAGCTATGTCGACCGAGATACGATCTTGGCTGATTCGCGCGGCGGTACGCCGAGGCGGGGGAGCCTCCGTTGGCGCGTCTTCCGTCGACTGCGTTATCGGTGCTGATGACACAGGGCGATTGTCGGTTTCACTGCTGGAGTCACACGGTGCAAGATAGCGCGGCACATAATCCACGATGCAAGGTAGCGCGGCACGTTCAGTCGGGTGCTCCTCCGCTTCTCCCGCTAATCGCCGTATTTTTCTTGCTGTAGGAGGCTTGCGCTTCCTTATTCCGAAGGCGGGCTTCGTCCAAAATTTCTTCTCCAACGAGCGACAATCCATCACTAACCTGGGAGCTCTCAGTAATCCGAATTCTGCATGTCAAGTGAAGATGCCGGCGTGGTTTATGAAGCAGACAACTGCGGTTGCCATCTTGCCCCTGCCATAGCAGCAACCAATGGAGAGACGCCTTTCAGCACGGCAGCCAATCGGAGGCCCGCATTCATCGGAGGGCCCGTGTGACTACCTATCGCAGACCCGCGCTTCTTTTGAGTTTGCGCGTTTGTTACAAGATGGCGACGACAGACGAATTGAGAAGCGTAACGGCGAAACTTTGAGCTTTCGAACGATACCAAGATGACGGCGCTCGGTGGCGGGAAATACGAGATATGTCTCCGTGAATTGCGGTGATCTGGCGCGATTTAAAGCTGTTTTCTCGCCCTGCGCACTGACGAATAAATCTTTTCAGCCACTTTTAGTGCGTTTTCAGCCAAACCATTTTGATACAGCGTAGATTAGGCGTTGCAGATACCGAAACGCGTGGTTTTCAAAAATCAATTTTTCTCGCGATTTTCGCGATCTGATCCCCTCATCCCCCCCCATAATTTGGTTAGTTTTAATTGTGTTTCGATGATACGAATTTCGGCTAATACGAATATTTTTCATGACCCCGTGAGATTTGTAGCATCGAGATTCCACTGTATATTTGTTGAAAAATTTCGTATTCTTGTTAGTCTGTCACCACATACTTATTTCGATTGAAAAATAGGAGATTGTACTGCCATAAACTGATTACAGTTGAGTGCCTCTAGAACGAACGACTACACTGAAATGACCCGTATAATGATGGAATAATTATCCCGGTTCCATTGTGAGCTGTGCGGTGCACTACCTTTACAATGAAGTGACCTGTATAATGAATGATTTCAGAGGTCCCAAGCACTTCGTTATGAAGGCTTGGGACTATACTATACCCATCAATTCTTTTTTACCATTTGTCCACATTATAGGCTATTTCATGTATTAGCTTGAACAGTTTGCTATGAAAATTGCTTCGTTTCTTAGTAAGAAACCTTGGAATGCCATGTTTTTGTTTGTTCACTATAGTAATTTTTCAGTACCCAAAGACCATGGTGGTGGACGTGAATATGCACTGCGTAATATGACAGTTCTCCAGAGATGCAAGCAGTTATCAGCAGAGCAGTTGAAAATGGTCAACACCCACCGTGGTGGCTTAGCAGCTATGGCGTTGCATTGCAAAGCATGAGGTCGCAGGATCAAGTCCCGGTCATGGTCGTGCAACGGTCGTGCAATGGATGCATGATAAAGAACCCCATGCCTTATAATGTAACAGTGCTTTTCACATGAAAAACCGTAAAATTGAGTTGCTAATGGTCAACAAAGGTAGATACGAAACCAAGTCAAATACCAGATATGTGCAGTTATCAAAACAGACGCATGAACACAACAAAAATGTGACAGTATTTGTTCAGAAAGGGAAGAGATCAAGACAGCACAAGTTCTCCCCTAAAACATTGTTTACTTTGATAACATGTAGGTACATAAGGCACTATTATGTTGTTTTGGACATGGCTGCTGGAGAATTCACAATGCCATTAATACTGTCTGTCCTTGTTTCTCTTTTCTAGTTCCACAGTTTAAGTCCAACCCTCGACGGTAAGTTCAACATTTCCTCATTGATGAGGCCATGTTTTTCTTGGTCATTCTAGTCATTCATTTGTCAAACCCTTTCCGCTTCCACCGCATTGTTTTTTTTAACGGACTGAGCTGCATTGGTAAATATGCTTCTGCAATAGCATAAAAAAAAAAGCCACTCCTAATTCTAGAGGAAGCTTGACAAATCAGAAAAGCAAGAACCAGATACAGATGGCAACGGCGACTTCAAGTTCCCGCACAGCATCTGCTCAGGCCTAGTAGATTATTACAGTAAAATCTCATTACAAGACGAGACATGGTTACAAAAGAGGACACTTGGTTATAAGAGATATTTGAAAATGGTTTGGTTGGTTTTCCTGTTTGCTATGTTAACATCGCATACAAGACATGATTACAAGAGACACTCTGTTACTAAGGGGAACTTTTTAGGTTCCTAGAGTAAGCTCTTCATTATTTAGAAGAGACACAACTCAGACACGGATCTTCCATCCAACCCAGGATGGAAGATCCAGGATGGAAGATCCTGTGGAAAACTGCCCCGAAGATAAAGCTTGGGCCTGCATTCAAGAGACCAGACGTTCTAGAATCTTTCAAGGAGTTTGTGCCTGCAGAGGTGGACCTCGTGTGCTATGAAGAGCTTGCAGATCATGCAATCCTCGCGGAAGTAAATGGTGTATGTGCCTTAGAAGATGAACCAGACGAGGAGGACGATGACTAGGACATTGCAGGGCAGAAAGTGTCTGTAGTTGAGGCTGATGAACATCTAAAAGCATTTCAAAGGTATTGTGAGCAACAGGAAGGCTTGTAAAGTGAAGTGCTTTACCTCCAAAGTTGGGAAGGAAGCTAATGCAATCTGCAGTCACTAAAAACAAACTAGTATGAATAACTTTAAGCCATCCTGAGCAATTTCCTGTAGATGTGTTCAAACACACTTTGGTGCTGATGTATAATAGTGATCTAGTCTGACTACTCAGTGTTTTCAGAATTTTTCGTTATGAGAGACCTTGGTTACAAGATGCTTGTTTCCCAGGTCCCTTAAGTGTCTCTTGTAATGAGGTTTACTGTATTGGTAAATACAGATTGTATTGTATTCTAAAAGAGCCAATGATTGATCATATCAAGTTCCAAGAACTTCTACTGAGCAACAATTGCCCAAATACAAAAGACATACCGCACTTGTTCAAATATCAGGCGAGGTATTTTTCCAAAATCCTTAGCCTGGAAGTCGCCCCTCTTATATGCGACGCTGACAGATTAATTTACTGTTTCAGCATGGCGGCAGCAGCTCCACTTTTTCAACCATTTAGATTTTAGAAGGCAGCACAAATTGTAAGGTTAGGCAGTACCTTATTTTTACGCATATAACTCTTGCGGATCAACACTAAAGGCAGGGGCACATGCTGCCGTAAAGCCACAACATAAGGCTAAATTTGTGCTGCTGTGAAGTCTCGCCTCAAGCTGAAATTCGCTTATAACTCGCATAGATTATCCCTGGGGCTTCCAATTATTCATTTTGAGCAGTCCCCGTCAAGTCCGAGTAATCACCTTAAAGTAGTGTACATACTTAAGTTCAGAGATGTATCGGCATTTCCCAGAATCCTTAGCCTGGCAGCCACCCCTCTCATATGCGAGACTGACAGATTCAGTTACTGTTTCAACATGGTGGCAGCAGCTCCACATTTCCTGCCATTTAGATTTTAGAAGGCAGAGCAAATTGTAAGTTTTTTTCGTTTCTTGTTGTCACAAAATTTAAAAAATGTTTTACCTTCAACTCTACTTATATTTACTTTGTGTGAAATGAATAGATATTGTCTTGAAAGGAGGCTGTCTCAGTCTAAGCTGAAGTGATGTTTTCTCTTTAGTGCCCTTTAAGTCTCTGTTCAGCACATGCAGCAATTGGAAGTTGTGCCTAAACGGGCCCTGAACCACTTTTTATTGAAGTGGAGAAAGACAGAGTGAAAATAGGCTATTTCACAAATGCATTGCCGCCAAAGTACTTCAATGCGTTTAGTAGAAGCGGACTTATGGTCAATCAAACATGGCCTCCTCTGTGCTCCCTTGCACTGCGAAGGCTACAGCGGAGTGGGCCGGGGCCACAACGCTCCACCTTCGAAATGTCGCCATCGTGCGCAGGCCAAATTTCATTTTGGATGTTAATAGATGCCAGGACTTCCGATTTTGGTGCCTACGACACACTAAACGTAAGCCAAACGCGGTCGTCCACAGCGAGCAGCCAGTGGACTCGTGGCGCCACCCCGCGGCGGCTGCGGTGTAGCCGACCTCAGCGACCAATAGCAGCCACGTATTGGAATGTGCTTTATTACGTAATAAAGCACACAGAAGAGAGTGAGGACCGTGGCTTCTGTTTAAACGAGAGAGTTTGACAGTGCCATTCAACCAATCGTTCATTTTTATGAACGATTGGTGCTGAGCAAATTCACAGGACGATTGCCAAAAAGAAAGAAAAAAAAAAAGATTAAAGGGGCCCTTAACCACCCCTTGGGCTTGGTGAAATAAGTCCGCGAGTACTACGCGCTGCTGTGAACATCTCGGCCAAGTTTTGCGGTCTTACGCGGTGCGTGGAGCTCTCAAGCGGAGCACGAAGTTGCCTTCCTCTCAAATGCTCCCTTTTCAACAGAAACCATGTTCCTCATCCTTTTCTGGACACTTTATTTCGTAATAAAGCAGATTCCCATATGCGGCTGGTATTGGTAGCTGCGGTCGGCTACGTGGCGTAGATACCGCAGCTGCCGCGTAGTGCCGCCACGAGTCCACCGGCTAAGCGCACTGCAGCTCGCTGAGGACAGCTGTGTTTGGCTTACATTTATCGCGTAGTAGGCACCAAAATCGGAAGTCGTGGCGTCGATGTTAACATCCAACATTAAATTTGAACTGTGCGCCACGGTGACATGTAGAAGGCGCAGCGTTGTGGCCACGCCCCAACTCGCCTTCGCAGTGCAAGGCATTGAAGAAGGAACGGGAGCACAGCAGAGGCTGTGTTTGATTGCCAATAACTCCATTTCTGCTGAACGTATTGAAGTACTTCTTGCGGCAAAGTATTTTTGAAATAGCCTATTTTCACTTCAAATGCCTTTCTCCACTTCGATAAAAAGTGGTTCAAGGCCCTTAATTCATTCACTCATATCAGTTGACCAGAGGAGAATGCCAAGTGCAGACAAATTGTGCCACTGGTAATTTGACTGCAAAATTTCTCTGTGCTCTCATTTGTCTATGGTCATAGGTGTTCTTTTGATGCAATCGTTAGACCTGCAGTCTTTCGTTTTGTTTCGCTGAATTTCACAGGGAGAGCAGTGTCTCGAGGTCAGGACAGGTCGCACAGGCAGCGGCTCTGGACTCTAGCATATTTTCTGGCAAGTTCCTCAAATTTCTGTCATTCATGTTGCTTGCTGCCGTTGTCAGTTTGTTCTGTCAAAAGATGCTCATTATTGGTCACTTGCCTGTGGTGCTCTACTTTTCAGTACAATGGATTTTTTAACCCCCGCAAAGCCCAAACACCATTCTGCATCAAGGAAAATTAAAACTTGTTCACCTTTATTTCTAGCCATGAGAGTACATTCGTGCAAAAAAGAAAATTAATAAAGCAATGAAATTCTTTTGAGTAAAAAGAAATTATTCAATAATTGGTTTGCTGAGCTATCCACAAGTGGAAATTTCTCTTTGGGGCATCAAAAACATTACTATGAAGCTTACATGAATTTTATTATTCATAACCCTTTGTGGACGAGTGTATCGTGCGTGCAACAAATGTTTTTTTCTTGCCAAGTTTCAGTTTTGAGTACGCACTATCTGGCTGAATGTCTTCAGCCAACACTGAATGAATTGATTAATGAAATTAATTCTTTGAATGCTGAATGAATGATATGCTGGCTTTGTGGGTTAACAAACTGTTTTCTCTCAGTGCAGACATCTCGCGGACTAATCGTGAGCAGTGCCTGTCATATTTTGACTTGTAGAACACAAATCGTGCCATTAATGACTGCACTCTCTAGTTTATCAGCTGCTGTAGACAAAGTCCCATACAGTGCAGGGATATTGGCCGGACATCCGATTTATGACAGCTTTATGTGCATGTGTCTTTCATTGTAAAAATATTGAAGTCCTGGGAGTTCTAGCCATGGTATCAGTGCCGCTATGGGGAGGGGACAAATAAACACATACTTTCATTCGCATACGGGTTTAAACAGGGTTGCTAATTTTGTATGTAAAAGTAAGCCAATGTCGCATTATCTTCTTCTACGTCATGTATACCAGTCAACTTCCATTATTTCGACCCTGACGGGCCTGATGAAATTGATCAAGTTATCCGGCTAGTCAAATTAAACAAGATTCAGAAGAAACAGTATTTGACAGTATGCAGGCAGTATTTGACAGTCCTGCATACCCTTGAATCAAATTCTTGCCTACTTTCTATATATCCAAAGTAGCAAATGAACATAGAAATTACATTACATCTCCTAAACAAAGTAGAAATCTAATACGTGCCTAATTTCTTTAAATGGCCATCAGTTTCTTGGTCAGCTTCGCCGCAATACAGCCATGTTACGAAGTAAAGCGTATGGAACGCAGCAAAGGCAGTTTTTGCTTCGTATCCGATTGCATCATACAGGCACTTTTCACTTTTCGACCCAATTTGCATGGAAAACAAAAGGCGTGCATTAGAATTGGGTAAATAGAGTGATCAGACATTATGAGGTACCATTATTGTTAGGAAATCTTCCTAGGCCAGGCCAAAAATGGTCATTTTCGACGGGAGATGACGTGTGTTCAAAGCATTCACTGTCCCTTAAGCTCTGCTGAGACAGGCACTGCCATTAAAGCGGTCATTGTTGAGGTTACCATAGGGGTCAGGCGCGTGCATATGAGTGAGTGGTCAAGTTTCCTTGGCACTTTATGGAGCTTAGCAGGGTTCCGTGGGATGACTGTACTTGAGAACCCCTGTGCTAGGTAATAAAACTACTTTGGGAACAAATAAAGCCTTAATATTCTGCGGAAATTTTGAAAAAGTTGGGAATAAAATGCATTTTGACCCTTATTGCAGCATTGATTACACAATGTAGTGGCCCCAGTAAAAATACGACATGTGAAGCATTTTATGCTATGCTTTGTTAGCACTTACTGAGAAAGTTATAAGAATAAAATTTCTTATACACAAGAATTTTTTTTGCACTAAACAGTAACAATGGTGCGCAAAAACTTTTGTTTCGTCTTCACGGCACATTTTAGTCAAGTTAAAATGGCCTGCTTTGCACGGGTCTTTTTATTAACAGGGTGCTTCGCCTAAGTATTCTTGATCAAAATACACCTTAGAGGTCCACTAAAGAAAGAAATGACTTTAGCCGTTAGTAAATTACCCTTTTGCAATACAGTTAAACCTGCTTATAACGAACCTCCATATAACGAATTCCTGGATATAACGAAGTTTTTCTATTCCCTTCTATTACTCCATAGAAGCACATGTATTTGAGACCTCTACGTAATGAAGTGGCAGCAGGAGACCCCCTCGATATAACGAATTTCCCCCTCCGACAACCTAGAGATTTCGCCCCAAATATTGTCATTTTTGCGCGAGCGGCAACCAGAAGCACCTTGTCCACCGCGACAGAATGTGAAGCGAGCGCACGTGTGCGTGTGTGCGTGTGCGAGGCGGGCCTGCATCCCTCCACCCGGCGATCTTGCTTCCGCGGGCGTGACCTTTCCCCCTCCCTTCATTCAAACCTGATCCTGCCGCTTGCTGCAGCTGGCCTAGCACGCCAAGCCGGCACTCTCTCCTTTTCCAGTTGATGTTGCCGACGTGCTGGTACACGCTGTGACACATCACACTCGATGAGCGTGGACACGCGCTGTCAAACGCTGGCAGCGTGTGGAAGCGCTGCTGGGGAAGCGAGCGAAGTGACCTTCGTGCTGTTGTCTATCGCTTCAACGCGAACTGAGCGCCGAGAACACACAGCACGCACAAAGCTACGAGCCGCTGACTCGCCTACACTGCTAGACTCTGCCCCAACGCAGATCGGTTTCAAGATATGGCCCGCGCGAGCGCGCGCCGCCGCGCAGTACGCAGTTGATGTCAGAGTACAGTACAACGCCGCCCCGCTATCCCTCCCCCCTCGCTTGCTCGCTGGTGCCTCGAGCGCAACGGAAGAAGGCGCGCTTCCTCCCTGCTTTTCCTGCGCGCGCGAGATTAGACGCGGTCGTCGGCTCCCCTCGCACGTTTTCACTCGCACATACAGCACACGGCGCGCGGCAACTGCGTTATCGCCCTTGGAGTTTATACGGGATATCTATAAGCCAAAACCAATTTTAGGGCCACAACGCGTCATAGACACCATCTTTATGTAGCAAATCCGGATCTCAAGGGCCATACTTTTTCTGGCGGAAACCAAAAATACATCATAGTTGTCGCCCCCGGCACTTTGGGCGGCCAATGCCATCGTCAAGCCACCAAGCCAAGCGACATGAAAAGTCAAAATGGCCGCTCGGGCCGGCGCGGGGTGGCATTTCACAACGTATGATGCGGGAACGGTCCCATAGTTGTGACGCAACAGCGGGGTTACCAATGCATTGGGATCTATGGAAGCTGTGCCGGGACCGGCCGAAAACGAACAGCCGGGAAAACGCAGCCCCCGGTAACGTAACAGCGGGGTTCTACTGTAACACTATACGACGCTACAACGCCATCGTGACGCTCGCTCTTCATTTCCGATGCCTCGCGCTTGTGCGAAACGACACGCGTCCACGCATCCAGTACCTGGTGTGTGTGACATTCCAAGGATGAGTGCTTCGACGAAAACGGAAAACGGGTGCGCGTTACAATTGAGGGCGCGTTAGAATCTAGTAAACACGGTAAGCGTTTCTTTTTCGAATTTTCGTGCCGAACCAGCATATAACGAAATCCTCTTTATAACGAAGTTTTTCGGGAATTTGTCAATTTCGTTATATCCAGGTTTAACTGTACAAGAAACCACTCTTAGCAAGGGAACGGTTGGGAAACTGGAAAAGACGCAAAAATGAGACAGGTGGCGACGCCAGGGGCCGGAAACCCCCTATACCTCCCATGGGACGCTCGGTCCCATGCCGATACGCGGCGGCAGCGCCGCTTCCACCCCTGGCGGCTGCCGGATATTCTACTGGAAATAATTCACAAACAATATAATGCCTCTATGACCTCACTGATGAGGTCACAAGGTAGAGGGAGAGGGCACGCAGCCGGTAGGAGGAGGGTTGCCGCTAAAGCCCTCCTTTCCCACTTCACATGCAAGCAGAATGCGTTCGTGCTCTCTTGCAGGTCCGCTGGCCGTGCGGCAACATTGACTGAATCGCGGAGCAGAACCCGCTGAAGTGTGTCGTGTATTAGGAAGCGCTTTCTTCCTACCAGGTTTACCTTGCAAGCTGCTAGTTATTTGATAAACCACTGGGACATTGCTTGTACGCACCAGTGCCAAGCAATTATAATGAAGAATATTTATATAGCGAACCATTGTTAATTACCAATATTCGCAGTTAATATATTACATTTCGTCATTTCGTGAAAGTAGTTGCTTTGAAAGTCCTAACTTGAGGTTACGTTTAGGGCTACACTTAAACTAGTCCATAGATATAGTGGGGGGTAGCATAAAGAATATAACTTCCTGGCACCATCAATCGTTAATTTTGTTCGTGTGTTGCGAAGTGGATCAGCTAAAACTAGCAGATTTCTCGGCCAGGCAAAACTAAACACAAGTAAAAGTTCAACGCTTTTGTTTTTATTCACACATTCGGACTGTCACTTTTGCACTGTGTGGAAGTCAATCTACAGAAGCAATTTTCATTCACAATGGAAATTTGTACATAATGAGTGAAAATAGATTCCAGAAGATCCAATCCGAAAATTATTAACCACGACGGCTGCGTCTTTCTTTTTTTACCTTGGCTGTGCATGTCAACAAAGAGTGAACAGAATATATGTAGCCCAAAAACACACACTCAAGCCCTTCATTACAAGTATTTCACCGGCAACAGATGGGCTGCAGTCATGACGAATGAGTCGAGCGACACTGCTCTTACCTCAGTCCACTCAGGCTTGCACAGAATTGGTTTACTCATGCAAAATGAATACCTGCTCGGAAAATAGAGTGAAATACTTGTGCTTACCCGTGGTCGTTAGGGAACCTCAAAAACTTCGTAGAAATGGAATTCCCGGTATTCGAACGTACACCACAGAGCCGCGCAACACATGTGATGCCCCAATTTAGCCATCATCGTCTAATGCTTGGTTGACCTGGTTTCCTGCGTCTTCCGTTCGTTGCACGCCTGATCAAGCTTCTCTGTCTTATCTTTCCCATCTTCACACTTGGGACGACAACTGAAGCAGACGACCAAGCGCGATCTCACTTATGCTATCGCTGAGCGAGTGGCAAGGGTGAGCGAGTGGCAAGCTTGACGGACGCACGATGGCGACCACTTCCCACACTTCGCCAGATTTAAAATTTGCAAAAAGAGAAATACGCAAAATAACTTGGGATGTCCGGCACCCGCTAGGAGCGCGCATGTTCCTTGAAGCCGAAACTAGCTTTACTTTCCGGGGGCTGTGACGCTGCCTTGAAATTCCCACACCAGCTCACTGTGATGTCATGGATTTTGACAGTTTGCTTGGGCCTGGTTAAATTATCGGTAAAAATAGACTACACTATATTTTGAGAGCCAAAAATGGAACTTTAGAATTTGCAGGAACATTTACTGGAGCGACAATGGCCGAAAAGTTAAAAAATACTTTGCAATCTGTGATGTCGCACTGACATGTACTGGCCCTAGGGCTACGGCCTGAAATTCAAAAATTAAATCATTTTCTCTTGTAATAATCAACCTATTACAAGATCAATGAACATAGGGTTATTCAATAATGCTTTACAGATCTAAACAGATTCAGTGTTTCTCAGTGTCTATTCAAGCAAATGTTTTTGGATTTTTATTGTAAGAAAGCGATCGGAACTTGTTCTCAATTCTAAGAAAAAAAATGTATGCTAGCATCTGACCGACAGTGGACCAATCGTCATTCATCGCTGTCAGCCTGTCACTATCGCTGGTTTGGTTTCATACTCGATTATAACGTGCGTGTAACTTTTTAGTACATTTTTCTAGAAAGAGAGCGTGCATGCAATCAAGTGAATACAGTATGTCTTCTTGCCACCAAGATCGGTACTGCATTCCTGCCAATTTAGCCGTTGCCTTTTCTCACAATCTGGCCAAACCATTCTAACCCTCCCTCTTAAACCTTGGCTGCAATGTTAAGAACACGTCTCTTCCATGACTATGCACAGAGAGCCGCTTCTCCTGCGATGAAGAGCAAGACTTGTTCTCAGAAACAACACTCGCAGAGCTTAGCAGTCAGCCGGAGGACCCAATGCACCGGTACAGCGAGCTGTATCGACGCAATTCTATGTTGCCTCAGCATCTAAAGTCCGTGTACCCAGTCGAGACACAGCAATGCCCGATACCAGCAACACCCCTGAAAGGAGACAGCAAGTTCACCTTTCCAGAAGTTGCAAGCACCTCTGCAGCTGCTGCCCCAAGCAGCTCGGTGCAACGAGTTAACGCTGCTGAAGACGCGGCCAAGCGGAAGAGAGATGCCCGCTCCAGCAGCAGCGATGACAGCAACAACAAACCACCATCATTCTGGGTGAGTGTCGAGGCTGTTGGAGAGTCTTGCCTTCATTTGAGTAGCCTGGCTAGGCCGAGCCTCTCAAGCAGTGGCAAAGCAGTGCCTGTGGTGAAAACGTTTACGTGCAAGTACGTGTAAGTTTTAAAACCAGGTGCTTCACTGAAATGGCAAGTGCCAAGCTTCTCGGCCCAGAAGTCGCTGCAGGAGCGGGACCAAAGCTTGTATAATTTTCTTTATAACTTGCAGCTAAAGATTCTCTGAGTGTGTGTACCCGAAAATGGCCATGGCCTGTTTGGTGCCTTAATTTTTGGGCAATCAACTTTCAATTATTCAACCTTGATGGAACAGTAAAAGTGGTCAGAAATTAACAATGCCTGCCACTATGGCTCAGTAGTTATGTGACCATGGTGTTCTGCTGCTGAGAACAAGGTCGCGGGTTCGATTCCGGTTTGCGGTGGCTGCATACCAGTGGGTGAAGAATGCAAAGATACTTGTGCTTAACACTCTTTTGTGCACATTGAAGGGAACCCTGACAGGTCAAACTTAATTCGGGGCCCTCCACCACAGCATCCGTTTGAACAGTTAGATAATGCAATATTGAAGCAGTGGAAGTTAACTTATATATATGTTTGCTATGTGATAGTAACCTTTACTGAACATCCCTCAGCACATTCTTTCAGTAAGAGACATGAGAGATGGAACAAATGTTCTCGGTACTTTGGGTCCTCGTTTTATTTTGGCGTTAGTGATCCTCACTGTGCATTGTGCATTGTGCACTGTGCATGAAATATGAGGAATGCTGGCAAGGACTGCATGTTTACTAGAAAATAGCACTTCCTCCTGCACATATTTTTGTCACCCTTTTCTACTGTATGCTTTAAAAGTTTACAGGGCACAAAATCTCCAACAGAGGCTGAATTACCGCAAGTGCCAGGTGCATCGCCTGGTATTTGGAACTGCATTGTGCGCAGCTAACAATTTTCAATTTATTTAGGCGCTGCATGCGCAAACTGGGTGAGAACTGAAC
This sequence comes from Dermacentor silvarum, assembly GCF_013339745.2. Taxonomy (NCBI): domain Eukaryota; kingdom Metazoa; phylum Arthropoda; class Arachnida; order Ixodida; family Ixodidae; genus Dermacentor; species Dermacentor silvarum. The sequence goes on along the minus strand of NC_051159.1, from coordinate 115,288,734 downwards.
TTTCTAGTGGAACCCATGCCCTGCAAACTTATGAGGCCAAATGTATAGTATACTGCGCTTGTAACCGTTAACCACTCCTATTAGCCCAGCTTTCCACTCCTCTAGAAGTTTGTTATACCACATTGCACTACCATGCTTAGCCTATTGATATACAAGACTGACTCAGCTGCTCAGCAACACTGCTAGAGCTGGATAAGCACGAACTATACTTTTCTTTGTTGAAGGATGTTGTTCTGAACTGCCTGCACTCTTATTTTGCTGGCCATAGATTTCGTTCTGAATCCCTGCTGCACTCTATTTTTGCTGGTGATAGATTTCATTCTGAGTAAGTATTTCCTCTTGTGCATGGTATGTTCATTGTCTGCACACTAACCCTTCTGTGCCCAAGTCCCACTGGCTATGAAGAGTCATGACGCAATCATGTGACACCCTTGTATCTTGGGGGCCCCCAGGTATAAAGCCATTTGTCAAAAAAAAAAAAAAAAAGTGATACGTCTGTGGTTTGTCCTGCCTCCCTCCGTAAGGTACACAATACGGGTGCTGTCCTGTTGTGGCACATTTCTTCCTAAACACATTACTGTGCCGACTAGTCTGAAAAACAGTTGTTTGAGAACGTAATGAAGTCGTTCAATATGAATGTTCGCACTGCTTTTGATTTGCTAGTAAGCATATTTCTGTGTGTATTTGGTGTTAGTTGCATATGTGTATATGCATATGCTGCACAAGTGTGCACTGCATTTGTTAATCAGGCCATTGCCTCCTTGCCTCCCCTGTGCACGTAAGACAACAGTACATTGCCAGAATGCTCTAATTGCTGTAAACATGTCAAACGCTGTAATATGCTGCAATGTTGCCAAATTCAGATCTTCCGCTCGTAAACTCTGCTAATCTGTTTGCACAATAAGCGCCACTGCACTACTGTGAAATTATTCCCAGGTGGTAGTGTTCAAGTGAGCCTACATTAAGTTGGCACGCGCGTCAAATTTTGTGCAACTTTGTGGCAACAGCGGGAAACCACAAACCAATAAGAAAGTGAGCAGGTCAGAAATAACTACACTGCGTCTTGCCAACTTCATGGAGTGCAGTGAAGGCTATGGTTCATGTCAGGTAATCGGAAACGAGAGCCGGCTGCATGCTCCGGAGGAGGCTCACCCACTGCGTGCTGTTAATATAGTAAAACCCCGGTGATACGATCATGGCTGATACGAATTTCGTTGCGATACGAATTCGCAACGTTCCCCGGCCGAAATACATTGCTCACAATACGAAAAAAAATCAGCTGTTCCGAACGCCTCGCTGCGCCACTGACGAACACGCGAGCACCAGCGGCGGCGGCCGAGCCAGTGGATTGACCGGCACAGACAAGCCGACACAGCGGGATCTAGGCGGGATCCATAGCCGCCAAGCAGCCAGCTACGTCACGCGGCTGTGCAATCTCTCATTGTTTCCCACATCGAGCGGACCGCACCACATCGCAGCCTAGCTGATGCTTAGGGAGAAAGTAGACGAGGACTACTGCAGCAACGACGACCGCGGCAGCAGCCCAGACGGCCAAAACGCTCCCTGCACTTGACGTGCTGAGGCGTTCAGTGGCGTGCAAAAACATTCACGACATCACGTACACGCACTTTTACGCCTTTCGGAAAGGGATCGTTGACGATTTGGGCTAGAAGAAAACTTTAGTAGAACGGGACCGCGCAAAAAAAAAAACTGCGCAGAAAAAAGAAAAAAAAGGGCGCAGTTTTGCCCAAAAGGTGAAGCAACAATTGCAATAGCAAATTAGGAGACAGCTGTACGAAGTAAGGATAGTAGTTTTACCGGCTGTATAAACTTGTGAACATTCACTTAACAACCACGGTGTCACGCGCGCACAGGTAAACATGAACACATCTCTCTCAATGACCGCGGACACTCGCTGTCGAAACACTGGCGTGAAGCGCAGCGGGCGCAACAGCAAGTGAATTGACCTTCGCGCTGTTTCTCGCTTCAACGCGAACCAAACGTCGAAAGCACAGCGCATACACACAGCGTGTACTTTGTGCATTTCGCAGATTGTTTTGATGGTGAGGCCCACGCAGGCGCGCACTTTGCTACGTTGCAGATTGCTTCGCGTACTTTGTGCATTTCACAGATTGTTTTGATGGTGAGGCCCACGCAGGCGCGCACTTTGCTACGTCACGCAGATCGCTTTCAAGATACAGCGCCCGCACTGCTGCGCCGTATCTGCAATGTGCCAGTCGCTTGTTGCAACGTACAAGCTGGCTGCACCGCTAAATTTATGTGACTCCCACATTCAAACGCATCGTAAGATGCAGGAACATTAGAGATTGGCTATGTATCACGTCGAACTTGATACATGGATGTCGGTGGGATTTAGGTCAGGACCGCGAAATTGCGACGTAGCAGCCGGGAAAATGCATCAGGGAGGAACGTATCAATAGGGTTCCACTATTAGAAATTTTTTCAGGTAAATAAATTCATATCTTCTTGATTTTATGTATGTTTTGATGATACAAATTTTGGGTGATACGAATATTTCATGCTACCCTGTGAGATTCATATCACCAAGATTTTATACTGCACTATTGTGAAGCTTTTATTGAGGCAGTACAGTGCTGGGAGAGGCTGACAGTGGAGGAGTCCTCCTGTTTTACTTTGCTGGTTGGCTGATGTGAACCATAGCATTTGTTTCTTGGCACGAAGAAAGCTGATTGGGAATATAGAAGCGCAAGGCTAGAAATATTTCTGGTACACTCGGCATTTGACACTCTCAAAACTCGCATTTCCTATCATTCCCATGACGTTAGAACAAATGTGGCACCAAGCTTTCTCTATATCAACTGTCTGACAGTGTTTAGGTCTACGAGCGCTAACATGTTGAAACCTCTAGGTTGTCTGTGGGATAAACTTCCAGTTGACGAGTGATAGGCACTGTTGTGATGCACTTCTACAATGCTAATAGTAGTACTACAGTCGCACTTTCAAGGACCACTGAAATCGGATCACTGAATCTGCAAGCCCCATTTGTTCCCTTTCGCATGCTCGTACAAATGAACCAATTAGGCGAGTGCATTTTTAATGTCCGTAGGGTTTTGATCACCGCAAGTTGGAGGCACAATTGCACTACTTCACTGCCCAACACAGCTGCAGTCCTTTGTTTCTGGTAAACCTGTCATGCTAGAAATAAGGCTTGTATGCGTGCTTGGAGGCATGCAATGTGTTTGTTCTTTTTTCAAAACAGTGTATTCAAGATTTCTGAAAGTGCGATCAATTCTTTGAGAGCTGGTATTGAGGTGACTTAGATCCTGAAATCACATACGCCTTGTTGGTTTTTGTGAGGGAGGCTGTTTTGTCACTCTACATGTGTGCGTGCATGTGTGTGTGTGTGTGCATGCGCATGCTTGTTTGAGTGCTCTCGTGTGCACCTTTGTTTGATAGACTACCAATTGTGTGTGGTGTGCTGGTACAATGACATGGTGTACACCGTCTCAAAAGGCTACGTGCACGTCACTATTGTCGCAGGCACTTCAGAACTTGTGGATAGCTTTTGTGTTAATGTCTAAGCTAAAATGTTAAGTGACTTTTAAAGCAAGCAATTTTTAACAAGCAGCCAAAGAAATGAGGCTGTAATCAGTTCATGCACTTGAATAAAGTCAGTTTATTAACTGAACTGAAGCACGTAAAAGAAAAAGTGAGCTTGCAGCAAGTTATAGTTATTCACCTCATGAATATGAAAATCACTTTAATTTGGAAAGAACTAGCAATGGCTCCTGGGGACGGCACGGATCGGTTAACAAGCTCGAATCACCGAAAATGGTCGCGATGTCATCCAAGGGATCACAGAGGGGAGTGATTCGAATGCAATGCTGAATGCCCTGCAACTTCTCGTGCTATTAAGAATGCGGCACATTTTATCGCAAAAGTGGGATTTATATTTTTTCTGGAGCCGTTGCTGTGTCCGTGCTCGAATCGGTGAACCGTGAACATGGCTGTAGAACTTGGGCAACCGCAGTGCTGTGAGGCATGGTGCAAGGAACAGCCGAGCACTATACCAATTCCCACTTTGGAAATGGTGATTGCTGCTATTTTTTTTCGAGCTTTAATAAGTGAGCTGCCGTGGGAAAAGCAAGGCTGCAAATGTCCGCACTGAGACATAGCTGGGATTTCTGATTACTGACTTGGCAGTTCACTGCATCTGAGGCTCTGCGAACAGGACTTCTTGAGTACATGTGCTTTCAAGTGCAATTATCACTTTCAATTTTGAGAACTGCATCAAACAAGCTTGACTTGTTTGATGCAGAGTGCTTGAAACAAGCACTCGGTGAACCACATCTCTCTCGGAATGAACAGGTCATCATCGGAGCATTGTGTAAATAAGCATGTCACTAGCAAAACCAGAGCATTTGTATTTGCTAGCCACTGCTGGTCATTACGAGGGTCGGAGCTTGACAATGCAACAGATTTTACTGCTTGATGAGGACCCTTAATTTTGCCGCATCTGCCTAGAGCATCGTCAACATCGTCAATGGAAGTAAAAGGCACACGGGAGCCGATACTCTTCATTCGATTCTTTTAATGTGTTTTAGCATAGCAGAACCATATTGTCATTACTGTTGCAGCTTTCTATGTACTTAATGATACGATTTGCACTTGCCAGGGAATGCGCAGATCAGGTTGTGGTACACTCACCGCACAATGACTGGCCGTTGGAAAACTATGGCCACCTCGCTTGACGGGCTCATTTATAATTATTTTTTGCACTTAATAATGACTACGATATTAGAATAGAGTGGTGTTAACTGTCTTTCATGCCAAGTTATAACCACTGTCAAACTTCACTAGCATGAATGAGAGCAGCTAACGACAGCGAGTGGCTGTACCCACTGTTGCACTTGCTCGTACCCACGTTTGAGAGCCAAAAGTGGCGTGAATGTCCTTTGTTATTTTCTATGTTAAGACTATGGCAAGGAGCAGGTGTATCGGTGACAAAACTATGCATTTTGTTATCGTTAGCGGTTGTTCTTAAAGCGCTGTCAATGTTTTCAGATGGAAGTTGAGTAAAGCCTATAGCAGCGCACAGGGACGAGATCGCACAAGCATCTTGCTTTTTGAAGGTTCACTTTGCCTCCTATGTCACTGAGTAGACGGTGTTCAATTGGTGCTCCTGCCTCACCGCGCTGACGACCTCTGATGCAAGTGCAGCATGGCGAATCGCAAAAGCGTAAGCGAACGTTCGGAAAGCAAGATGTTTGCGCGATTTTCACACAGGCTCAGTCACCAGCAGTGATCTGCTAGTGTGCCCGTTGCAAAAGCTTGTCGTTGGCGTGTACATTGGAGTGTGGCACGCCGTTGCAGGGAGCTTTCTTCTAGTGTTCGTACCTTTAGCTTGAATGCATAAAATTTGCCGGTGACTGTACTGTTGTCGTGCCGAAGAGTTGAACACTGTGGAAGCACGCGAGGAAATTTGTACTAACGATAGTGTTAACCAATCAAATATGAAGTAAAACAGCAAGGTGAATGTGGACTTCTGACCGCAGCTATGGCCTTCGTTTATTAACTGGTTGAGTATGTCGGGCTCATTTGATATGCATAAGCAATAGGCTTTAGTGGTAATGGTAGCTGTCAAGAAAGTTTTTAAAATCTTGATTTTTCTGTTTCACCATAACTACTGAAATCATCACGCGAGTGGGAACCGGACAACTGCAACCAACGATGGCCGCATAACAAAACACTGCCAAAAAGAAAAAGGAAAACAATACCGATGGCATTGTATTATGACACCCGCCTGTGTCATCGCAATTGTTTTCCTTCCTGTCTGTTGTCCTGTGCATCCTTTGACTTGCTTCATTTACTAAATGGTGTTCATGCCTAATGATTATGATTAATATGATTAAAAATTGCAAGTGGCCTCAAGAAAGTAAGTCAGTGGGCGACTCAAGGCTTTATGCAGGATATGCACTCGTTCCTTTTTCCAGGGGACTGCAGCAACACCATCCAAGACAAAACCTAAGAAGTCGACACAGACTCCCTCAAGTGTCAAGAAATTTTTGAGAAGCAGGTTTAAGCGCTAGTGTTCTAGAATGTACATAATTTTAAAGCACTTCTCATGATGTTTTTAAGATATTCTTTTTAGACCCAATGACAGAGCTCTTTGTACAGTCGCCAGTTTTTAAACGAAGAGAAAAAAATTGAAGTAAAAGTGTGACAGATGCTCATAGCAGGACAGCATTAAAATCTGCCAGTTAAGTAACTAGCATCGCACCCTTTTAAGTTCCAGGTTCAAGAAAAAATATGCAAGGATGACCATGAATTTTAGTAATATACATACCGAAAAGTGGGCACTGTGTGCCTTTGTGCGACGCCTTTTATTGTGAATACTTCAACAATATCGCCAAGTCCTGGCAAACTTCAAATTTCTTTGTGTAAATACTTATGCTGTGTTTTCAGTGCGTGGCTTTCCTTTGGAACACTTGGTATTGCTTGTATAAAGGAAGTTTTACAGTTTTTAATAAACACTTTTACTTGGCACTTGGTTCTCGTTCGTGTTCGTAATTTTAGCATAATCTGTGTGCCTTGTATATAAAATACAATGACTCTCATCATTTGTCGAACCAGATATTTCGCAACAACCAACTGTTAGTCTTGTTACTGTTCTGTCTGCTAGACAAAACAGCAAATTGTCGGGAGTTTTCGAAGCAATGCTGAAACAAAATAGGTAATGGAAGATTTGTTATTGGTTTCACGCTGGTAACCTACATTTGCACAACCCATAATTTTTGCTTGTAGTAATCATGTAGGTCTAGTTGTGTAGCAGCTTTATTGGTTATGCTACAACCAGTGATATTTTTGTTGCAACGGGTACTTTATAAACTCTCTTTGTAATAAAGTTTATCTATCTATCTACGAGTTTACAACTACCAGGGGAATGATGGGTAGTATATATGGGTGCGTCTTCAGATGTTCTTGTCACTTCGTTTATTACGATTTATCTGGGCCTAAATTTCAAAGCAATTTATGCTTTGTGTAATGTAGAAGTTAAGACACTGCGAGCACGCATAATTGCTGCTAATTGCAGTGGTTCCGCTTGTCCATGTGTCCAGTGGCGTAGTGGTTTCAATATCGGGCTTCTGTGCTTGAGTTCTTATGTTCAAATCCTGCCCTCGGACAATTTTAATGTTTATTTTATTGTTTATAACGCAGTACGTTCTTAAATTCTTTTGCAAAGTCGCAAAGCCATTTATTGCCAGAGGGGTGAAGTTTAGGCAAATCTATACATAATTTCCATGCTGGCTGAGCTCCCGTGGTCACTAGCGCCACAGTTCCCTCTAGAGCACTGCACGGGCCTGATTTTCCGGCCCGTGCGTACATGACCGAGACCAGCCCAGGCCCGGGAGTTCATTACTAAGCTTAGCTAGGGCCCACGTGTGCATGACCAGGCCCAGCCTGTAAGAAAAAAATTCTTTTTTTTACTTACAGATTGTACCGTATCTGTCAGCCTCACCTTCTCAACGTTTAATCAGCTGCAGTATATAAGCAATAAAAGGCCGAAATCTTTCTTTCTCTAACGGGAACATCAGTAATCCGGCCCATTGCCTGTGCTGCTATTTTTCCGCTGGTGCGCATGCACTTACCTTGATTTGTACGATATGGTTCTATGATGTCATTTAGCATGCAAATATACAGGGTGTTTCATTTTAGCTGAACCAAGTTTTTAAAGATTACCTGTGGCAGATAGCACAATTATAATCCTTGATCTAAACTACTCGATGAGGCGGCCATTACTTCCACGAGAAATGAAAATGCCTAATTGAAGAATTAACATAATTATGCTAATTAACATTTTTATTATTTTACGGCACATCTTTCAATCTACGAATTATAGCCGCCGAGTTCGCAAGGCGTATCCACTTGGCACGAATTCTCGGGACTAAACCAGCTTCGAGATAATTTTCAAAGTGTCCAATGAAATCAATCGAATCAAATCAATTGTCCACATGCTGCATGGTCATTTTGGACTAAAAGCTACATACGTAGCTTGACGTGACCCAAAAGACCAGGCAAGGCAATAGTGCAGCAAACAGTGCGCGAACATGCACAATAATTCATATATTTCCAGCTCTTGCTGGAATTCCTCATAGACGAAATAGTTATGAACGGAAAGACAAAGAATATTTCCGTCGCGGCGAGTTAACAGAATTGGAAAAAGTTTTAACAGAATGCATTTTAAACAACACTGCAATAGCAATACTAGCTATACAAAACAATGCAACACCAGCTATACAATTTTACAAGATTAACATTTGCTAAGAAAACGAAACAGGATGTGCATTATATACTCAGAACCATACACAAACGCAGAATAATAATCGCATCAGATGCATTACAAGCGACCAAAGTATGAGCCGAGTTCTTTCTTACTGAAATTATCGACATTTTTGTATTTGTTCAAAGTGAATGGTAGGTTATGTATTAACGACTGATGCTTATAGAGTGTTCTGAAGTATGAAATTGACCATATCTCAGGATTTCTTATGTTCGCATTAATGTGACGAAGCTCTAAGGAGGCCAATTGTTTTGTGTAGTTCCAAGCTAATTCTTATATGGATGGCCTAATGGATGGTCAGAATGCCTAATTGAATATTTAACATAATTACGCTAATTAACTTATCTTACGGCACATCTTTCAATCTACGAATTATAGCCTCCGAGTTCGCAAGGTGTATCCACTTGGAACGAATTCTCAGGACTGAACCAGTTTCGAGATAATTTTGAAAGTGTCCAACTAAATGCATGGGCGTTCCAGTTAACTTACTGAGGAAAATGCTGGTTTATGCATTGAAGCACAAAAGTACCTGATCTTAGCGCTAAAATAATGCAATAGTATCAACACTGGTAATAGTGCAATCGCAAAAGCAGTAACATGAAAATGGTTTGAGGAGTGGTTCTTTGTATAATTTATTTTTCCTTACGCGGAAACAATGTTCATTTTTGCGGAAAAGAAAAAAAAATAGAAAAAGTAGCTTGCACTGGCGGCGCAATGCTAAAGAGACAGCGGAGCTGGTGGACACCTAGCTAGTCCTGGCTTTTGGGGTAGGCTAAGCACTGCCAAGTCATCCCCAGCATTTCCCGGAATTTATTGATTATTGATCGATTATAAATTACCTATTGATTGGTTATCATAAGGTATTGGCCACGCATTTGGGCTAGGCTAAGCACTACCAAGTCATCCCCAGCATTATCGGGAATTTATTGATTAGTGGTCGATTAATTATTGACTAGCTATTGATTGGCTATAAATTGTCTATCGGTGACTAAGTTTAAGTAGTCCCCACCATTCTTCGCTAGGCTTAGCCAGGCTCAGCTTCGCTAGTTCACAGGTGTATGTGCCATTGCGCGTGGACCCTTTCTGCACTGCTGCCAGGATCGGCCCACAATTTTGGATTCAGCAGACACATCACGCCTGTTTAAAAATGAGAACTTCATCTGTTTTACTATTTTTTTTTGATAAGGTATACGGTCATCTGATAAAATATAGTCAAGAGAGTGATGTGGATCAGAGAACAATCGGGGATAACCTATATTCTAGTTGACATTAAGCGGAAAAAAATGGAGCTGGGCAGGCCATGTAATGCGTAGGATGGATAACCGATGGACCATTAGAGTACAGAATGGATACCAAGAGAAGGGAAGCGCAGTCGAGGACGGCAGAAAACTAGGTGGGGTGATGTTAGGAAAGAAGGAAGAAGTTAGGAAATTTGCAGGCGCGTGTTGGAATCAGCTAGCGCAAGACAGGGTTAATTGGAGTTCGCTGGGAGAGGCCTTCGTCCTGCAGTGGACATAAATATAGGCTGATGATGATGACAGTCATCTTGCACATGTCACATCAGCTTGGCACAGAATGCATTGAACCATGCAATGCATAACGGACGCGTGTGCTCGAAGGCCTATTAGGCCCTTCAATGAGCGGGCCTGAGTCTGGCCTGGGCCCGTGGCTTCAAGGCCGAGTCCGGCCCGGGCCCGCAGCTTTAAGCCCGGACCTGGCCCGAGCCCGCCGACAAACGCTTCGGACTGCTTATAAAGACTAAAGAAAGACTGCTAAAAAAAGGCTGCTAATATTAACAAAAAAATCGCATCATCTCACCCTACGGGCAACCATGGTGCGAAAGCATCGCGGGGGGTGCGCATCGAGTTTGTTTCGTTTCACTTGGCAACACAACCCAATGAAAGTTTAGAGTGAGGGAATGTATTGAGAAGAGAGGAGACGTTTGTACGGGGTCCGACGGCCGCGTTACGCTGACGTTCGTTCTGGACGCTCCCGACCTTGCTCAGGTTGTTGTCGAACCAAAGCCGGTCGCACACGTTGCAGCTGTGCCCGAAGCTCCGATCGAGGAAGTCGCGCTTGAACCGCGCGTCAGCACCGTCGAAGCCCGGGCGCTGTAACGGCCTCGAACGTGTTGCTGCTCTTGCCGCAGACTCGCGTTTCCTCGTCGCTTCGGGATCGGTAGCTGCCGCTCGACGCTGCCGTCGCGCTTCGACTTTCCGAGCCCGGAGTTCGGTATCGGCTTGATAACGCCGACGTTCCACTTCGGCGTGCCTAGCCCGTGTTGCTTCCGTAGAAGTTTGCTGCCGACGTTGACGTTTACGTTCGGCTTCCCGCATAGAGTTTCTCACTATAACATTATAGTGTGAAACTCTATGGCTTCCCGAGCTAAGTTTCCTCTGCTCCGCGGCGGTGGCGCTGCCGCTGCAACTAGCGCCGACGTTGCTCATGGCGTTTCGCACGGAAGTACAGCGAACGCGCGCTTTATTGACCCTTTTCGCGGCGATCCCGTGGGCGCTGTCATGTTTGATCACGTGGTGACTCGTCCATTGCTTGCCTCAACTGCCTCCGTTGCCTCCTTGTTTACAATGGAAGTGTATGACGCCGGCGCGGCTTAGAAAACCTGTTTTCGGAGATATCGTAGACGGTCACTAGGTGGACGACACGAAGCTTTGATCACAGCTTCAGAGAACATGCAAAAACGCTTTCGGAGCTGATTAAGCTATGTCCAAACGGCGCAAGCAGCGTATATGGTGCTTGTTATAAAAGCGGGGCTAAATATGTATTCAAAGCTATCCTAACATTCCGCTCATTAATTCAGTCAGGATTAGTGTGTTTTGCTCTTTGTTCTTTATTCAGCAAATATTTTGAAGCAGTGGCTTGTCAGTTTCTGACTCAGTGAAGTTCCTCGGTGCGGCCACTATCTGATTATTTTCAGCCTAATCGCTCGCGGGTATGCTCAGTTCCGATAGATTAGTTCTTGCTGCGCACAAGGCTTGAAACGTAGCTGTTCTGCACATTGCAATACCTTGTAGCAAATGCGTATTATCACGAGTAACTCGCTTACTCTTGTGGACCATGACGAAACATTCAGCTTCGACCATTCGTGCGCTATCGTTGTAGTACAGTCACTTATTGTGCGTATATAGTGCGCATATATTCAAGTGTGCGCCCATTCACTTATTCTTGACACTTTGGGTGTAAGTTTCCGTGCTGGTTGGGGTAGATGTATGTAAATACTGTGCGTGAACGCTACTATGACAGGAGGCGGCGCTACTCCCGTTATCATTGTTTAACGAGCAGTACTCACCCTTGCCGACGTAGCGGGGCTGAAGCCCTTTCTTTGAAGGTTAGCAATACAACGCAGGCGGATGAGGAAATTTGTGTATGCTCGAGGAGAGCCGTACATCTCGAAGTGCCGGTAACACGTTCGGACAATTGCTGCAGCGGTCCGCGAACTTGGCCACACAGATTCATTCCATTCCTTAAAATGCCAGTCACTATTTTTGCCGCCAACTTCTGCACACGTCTTCAATCCACATGATTCAATCTAGCATGATTGGAGCACAGTGTGTTAGCGAAAACTCAGTTGCATTTCCGACAGCTGATCGCACAGAAGCAAGGTAGGAGCGGTAGTGGTTTCGTATTTGTGCGCGGTCACTGACTGAGGAGACGTATGGCGCGCCGCCGTGAGCGCCATCTCGTTTCTCTACAACAAACTGCTCCGCGAAAAGGGTCAATACTGCGCCGCGACACTTGCGCCGCCTACCGGCGTACCCTTAAGAGAGGGAGAGAGAGAGAGTTATATGCAATGATTTGCTGCGCCGCACCTGTGGCGGAGAGGGGAGGGGAGCGCACACCTGCGTAGGAGAGGAGAATGAGGGAGAGTGGCGCATGCGCAGTATGGGTGCGGACGCCGCAGAACGGACACTCCCCCGAGCATAAGATGCTCTCGCATCTAAAACTGCACGCGTTACAGCGTCTGAGCTATAGAGTTGCATACATTTACTAGAAGGAAGCTGGGCCGACACGGGCTTTCGGGTCGGCCCGGGCCCGTGCAGTGCTCTACGTGATTGGCGCTGAGCCGTGCTCCCTCAAGGGCTGCAGAAGATAGCGCCAACCTTTCCTTTTCGAAATGAACTTTTAGTAGCTGTTCGTGCAGTTTTTTTTAAATATTAGCAGTCTTTTTTCTTGCGACGCTTGTATTGCCTGACTCGCGCCGTCGGTGTGGCTGTCATACGCGAAAAACAACCCGCAGCTGGGGGCCGGAAACCCTCAGCCACCTCCGCTCCCGCAAGTGGTGCGCCGGATCACGCCACTCTTCCAGCGAATCACAAGCGCTCCCTCCCTACGGAGAAGGGAAAGGAGGGTTCGCTCGCTCCGCGAGCATAGAGTAATATAGTAAACGTAAAGAGTAGACACTCCTATGGCCCCTGCGGCCGAGTTTACCTGGTAAGTACCGCAACCAAGGTATCTGGTAGCGAAGCTTCCATAGAAGCCCATACGTTCAAAATATAGCGGTTCATCGGCGGTTCATGGCATAGAGTTAATATAACCAACTCTAGAGGGAAGCTCCCCATAGGCACCCTGCAATGCAGTTTGGCTGTACATGTCGCACCACCTAGCAGCGGCGGTGAGCACCCGCGAGTAGGCCCGCACCGCCACTTCACCTTTGACCATGCTTCGCTCAGGCGCACCTGAAAGCTTCCTTTTCAGATTTTTCAATGGATTCACCGCGACCACTCGGCAGCTCCTCCGTGAGAAGTGTGAACAACAAGAACATGCGCATATACTGCTGCCTTAGGTATTTTCACAACCGCGAAGGGGATGTCGGCATCAAATTGTGCCGCTTCCCTTCAAGAATGTGGGGAGAAACCCGGCGGCTGAAGGTGGATCGTCGTGGTTCGGGCCGTCAAGTAAGAGTCGCTCTTGCGAATTTCTGTTGAACTATGACGCAAACGCAAAATTAAAAAATGTAAAAAAAGAAGAAAAGAAAACACAAGGCAGCAGCTATGAAAACGCACAATAAAGCGACAACTGCATAAACACACGTGATCTGATTCCCGCTGTTGTAAATTGGTTTGATTAATTGTTTAGCTAGTCTCGCTCCAAAACAAATGCGCAGTGGTTGTTATGTGTCAAATCTAGCTTCGTAAGCGCTCCGCGTTGGACCTTTGTAGTTCTTGTTGTGCATTAATAAGCCAACGTGCAGCTCCTTTCTGCGCCTGGATCAAGACGCGACTGCTGAAACCGGGCTCATTCATGCCGTCGTTTTCTCGCGTTTAGAACAACAGAACTAAGGCTGGAGTGCACCGCAGCACACATCGAGTATTCGCAAAATAGCACTTCTCTCGCGCACGCTAGCACACATTTGTTCAGTCTTGGCGTTGCTTAGTGTCAGCTGATTGCTCTCTGTTATGTTTCAGCGGTGATAACCTCTCACACTGGAGCCCGAATGACAACACCAGAATATGCTAGAGGCTCGTTGTCAACGGAGAAAAAAGCTCCATAAAGAATCATTCAAGTTACCTTCCAACTCGACAAATGTGATAAGGCACGCTCGAAGTATACTGAAGCTACAAATGAAAGTTGAAAAACGTCTACGGCCGTATTTGCCCACTTAAGCGGAATAAATTATTTATTTGTTAACTTACTTTGAGTTCGACGTCGTAAACGTGCTTTATTTGTCGTGACAAGAACTTTTCTGCGATGTCCGTCCTGTTTACTTTTTTGACACGAAATACATGGTTGTTGTCGTAAAGTCGACGTCCTTTCTCGAGTGTCGGTGGTCGAAAATGGGCCTCAATGTTTTCAATTGCCTTAAAAACCACAGTTTAGAACGTCCGACTTGTTTCAAATGAGCGCCGCAGAAGCATGCCTTCGTAGAAGTGGCCGCCTCGGTGTTTCGCGGAACTGACACGGCGGCGCTGACGGCTAAGCCGATCGCTGCGCCGCATGACCATTGAAGGGAGCCTATAGCGCCCTTCGGGAACCTGCAAGGGCGCTGCCATGTTGCTACCCTATCCAGGAACGCACGCGCAGACGAGATGCGATTCAGACGAGGCGTGCAGGCGACGCGATCCCGAGCCTCCGTCAGTATGGTAGCGCCATCTAGTTAATGCGCCTGCAAACGCAGTCTTTCAGACACCGTAAATTATACCTCAAAATTTTCTAAATAGCCATCCGATCTTTCTGAAAAATATTTCGGAATGAACTTCAAACGTTGTCCGTGCCTACGCGCTACGTGTAAGTGCTTGCTTTTGCACGATATTCGGAATATATTTAGTGCGAAAAAATTGGGTGCGACTGTTTTCACAACAAATCCGTCTAGGGGCGGGGCCTCGCCTCGATGACGTATCACCATTTTCTTTCTTTTTTTTTCCTCTGTTTGGCGGCGCGGTCGGTGCGCGGCGTCTCAGTTCGGATCAGCTCATTCCACGTGAGCGAGAAGTTGGCGCGCGCATCATATTCGCGGCGTGCGTCGTTTTGTTTCGGAATGCAACGATGAGCGAGCCTCCTGACTGACAGAAGGTGATCGAAAAGTACCTCTCATTCCACGTGAGCGAGAAGTTGGCGCGCGTATCATATTCGCGGCGTGCGTTGTTTCGTTTCGCTTGTGAAAGCACGGAATGCAATGATGAGCGAGCCTCCTGAGCGACAGAAGGTGATCGAAAGTACCTCCAAGGGTTACATCGTCATGAAGACGGCTACTCCCATGGCTACCTGAAGTCAGACGATGATCTTAAGCTTTTTGAGAGGTCCTTGGCTGCCGTCAACGAGAGGTATGCTGTGCGGACATCAAGATGCCTGAACAAGCAGAAGCCGTCTAAATGTAAGGATGTATCGACTGCTTCTTAATGTTTCGCTCTGCGCGTAGATTTATAATTGAAAAAAGTTGTCGCAGTTTCACCTGAAAGGTGAAGCATCAATTGCGATAGCAAATTTGAAGAGAGCTATACGGAGTAATGATAGCAGCTTTATCAGCTGTATAAACTTGGACATGCAGCAGCACCGGCAACACGCAGAACTGTTGTCGACGCCGTCGGCGTTTTGCCCGCGTTCGCTCAAAATGCGTGCGGCGTTGGTGACTGTTGCCGGAGCCTCTGATATAAATAGGCACTTGGTGCCGCAGCTAAACGTCGCCTCCCTTCCCTCCCCCTCCCCCCCCCCCCCACGGCCTTTCGTGCGTCGGAAGAAGGCACGTTTGCTCTACATATATGGTGATTGTAGAGGAGGAAAGAAACGCCTACTTCTGCAGCCCTTAAGAGAGCACAGAGCAGAACGCGCGTTTGTTTTCCGCCGTGCGTTCACTCCCCGTGAAAGCGCGCGTCCCTCGCGCCCTTTCACTCGCACATACAGCGTTCGGCGAGCGGCGACAACCTTTCCCTTTCCCTCACGAACCACTTATCTCTTATCTATCGGCGACGCGAGCGTCTACGTTCGTCCTGGACAACAGTGGGACCCCTCCAGCCTGGTGCGGCTTGCAGCACGCCTCGGTGGACATGCAGTCCTGTGCGGTGACTTCAACGCCCACCACACCGACTGGGGCAGCCGCAGGTGCACCCGCCGAGGCAGGGACCTCTGCAACGCCATCAGCCGAGCAGGCCTGGTGGTACTCAACAAAGGAGGACACACGTACGTCCGCCGTGGGGTGAGCACAGCCATCGACCTCTCCCTTACCACCGAGCAGCGCTCCTATGACTGGGCTACAACTCCCGACACTTGGGGATCTGATCACTTCCCCATCTTGATCACCCCCGGGTGTGGGAGAAGGCCGAGGTCACGAACATACCACGTCACAGACTGGTCCCTGTTCAGGAAGCGCTGCAGTGAGTTGGAAGATGGCTGTGACCTCCTGAGTGCCATCATGGAGTGCGCCCAGGCAGCCACAGTCCAGTGCTCTGCTCTGCCCGATACTCCTGCCCCGGATCTGCTCCTGCTCAACCTCCGTGCGTCCAGGCGACGCGTGGAGCGCCGAGCAATCCGGACGGGCAATGCAGAGCACTGTACCGAATACAGGAGAGCGGATGCCCGCTGCAGACGACAGGCCAGGCGCAGAAGGAGCCAGAGCTGGGGGAGCCTCTGCGCCACCATCGAGAACCGCTCCAGGGGCCCCCTGGCCTGGCGCCTCCTAAAGTCCCTGACCGGCAGGAAAGTCAACCGCCACCCCGTCCTCGCGGTGGCTATCTCGCTGGGCATCAGCGAGGCGGCCCTGGCGGAGTTGCTAGCGGACCACTTCGCCCCCCCGGCTGCCCTCGCTGCGGCCATCCTGCCGGTCGGACTTCCCCCTGCCAACCCGCCTACCTGCCTGCTGGAGCTGCATCCGGAGTGGGCGACCAGCCAGATCGCGGCCATCTGCCAGGACCCACTGACTCTCCACGAGCTGCAGACGGCCCTGAGGAGGGGCAAGCGTCGCAGTGCACCGGGAGCAGACGGAGTGACACTCCAGATGCTCCGCAACCTGGCCACCAGTGAACAACGACGCCTGCTCGACTGCTACAACAACATCTGGTGGTCAGGACAGGTGCCGGAGGCCTGGCGCACAGCCATCGTGGCCCCCATTCTGAAGAGCAATAAGCCGGCTAACGAGCTGTCCTCATACCGACCGGTCTCTCTCACCTCCGCTGCCTGCAAGGTGATGGAGGCCATTGCTCTGGCACGGCTCGAATGGGTGGCCCGCGCCTGCGGGTTCCTCGCGGACCAGCAGACAGACTTCCGGCGCCGAAGGTGCACTGCGGACTCCATCGCAGACGTCGTCTCCACCCTGGAGGACGCCAGGGCCAGCCGAGACCTCGCCATGCTCCTCCTCATCGACGTCAAGGGGGCGTTCGATGGCCTCCCACATGCGGTCGTCCAGCAGGCTCTGGACCTCCTGGGCATTGGCGGCAACCTGCGGCGGTTCCTGTCATCGTTCCTGAACGACCGCACTCTCAGGGTCCGCGTGGGCCATGCAAGGAGCGCTCCCCGTCCGGTCGCAGCAGGCGTACCACAAGGGTCAGTGGTGAGCCCGTTTCTCTTCAACCTCGCCCTGGCCCGGTTGCCTGCTGCACTGCCGACCGACCCTCACTACAAGGTGGAGTGCTCCATCTACGCGGATGACATCGCCCTGTGGGTGCGGGGACCGCCGCAGTCAAGCCGCCACGTGTGCCTGGCCCTCCAGAGAGCCCTGGACACCACGGCCGCCTACCTGGGAAGCATCGGACTCTCGGTTTCGACGGGGAAGACGGTGGCCCTCCTCGTCCACCCGAGAGCAGCGGCACGGCGCTCAGCTCCCCGGCTGCAGCTGGAAGGCGTGCGCATCCCATGGAGTACGACTGTGTCGTACCTTGGGCTGCGCATCGACCACCGGCTAACCTGGCGACCGGCAGTCGGGGCCATGCAGACCCAGACCATCAGAGTCCGCAAGGCCGTGTCGCAGCTCCTTGCTCATGTAGAGGGCTGCTCGGTGAAGTGGGCCCTGCGGCTCTACGAGGCGGCGGCCACATCACGCCTGCGGTACGCCCTCCCGCTGGTGGCGCTGCCGCCACGCCGCCTCGAAAAGTTGGAGCTGCAGCACCGGGCGGCCATCCGACTCTGCCTGGGCGTCCCCCGGAGCTCCCAGATTGCCGCTACCCTTGCGGAGGCTGGAGCATGGCCCCTGTCGCTCCTCTTCCTGCAGCAGGGGCTGAGGCACGTCGACCGCCTCCACCATGCTCCTGATGGCAGAGGCCTGCTGCGTCGCCTCCAGTCCCGGCCTTCCTCAAGGATGGGTCAGCTGTGCCGCCTCTACGAGGAGGTGGTTGGCAACCCACCGCCGAATGCGGTACAGCTGCCCCCACCGCAGAGGCCTCCTGTCCCCATCGCCACGGAGCTGCCCGGGATTTCGAAGAGGCGCTCGCCCGCTTGCGCCCTGCAGCAGACGGCCGCCTGCCTCCTGGACGAGACCCTCGGAGACCACCTCCTGGTGTACGTCGACGGTTCGGTGATACCGGACACCGGCTCTGCCACGGCGGCCTGCACGGCACCAGCCCTGCAGAAGAGCAGGCAGTGTCGACTGCCCAGACACGCCAGCTCGACTGCAGCGGAGGCGGCAGGCCTCCACCTGGCCGTCGACCTACTCTCCGAGGAGCTTCCTGGGGTACCAGCGGCCATCCTCTGCGACTCCAAGGCAGCCCTCCTCGGCCTGCAGAGGCCAGAAAGCGCCAGCCTTGGAGTCGCACTGCTGTCTACCCGGCTGACAGCGCTGCAGGACGCAGGCCACCCGGTGTCCCTGCACTGGATCCCCGCCCACGTAGGGATCCCGGGCAACGAGGCAGCCGACACCCTGGCGAAGGACGCCCACCACACCACTGTGCCCCTCAGTCGGGCCGTGACGGAGGGCGACTTCACTGGACTGAGGCTGCGGCGACACCTGGCGACCCACCACCCAGACAAACGGGTGGCACTGGGATGCCCCCCACGACCACTCCCCCAGCGAGGCCTGGCTCGCAGGGAGACCTCGCTCCTTCTCCGGCTCCGCATCGGCTGCAGCTGGACGGCAGCACGCAGCTACCGATTGGGACGAGCGACGTCCCCGGCCTGCAGCTCCTGCGGGGAGCCGGAGACGATCGAACATCTCCTGCTGGCCTGCCCGGCGTACCTCCAGCAGCGAGGCCCACTCCTGCAGGAGTTCCGCCGCCTGGGCCTCCCCTCTGGCAAGGAGGAAGATCTCCTCTTCCCCGGCCGACACCACCTTTGTGCACTTCGAGGCGTCGTGGAGTTCCTTGACTCGTCAGGGCTCTCCGCACGCCTCTAAGGACATTTCTACAAGCGGGAAGGCCTCACGGCCTCCCACCCACCCCGGGCCTGACCAGCCTGGCACAACACCCCTGCAGACTCTGCAGCACACCAAGGCCTTTCATCTCGGCCTGATACGTGCCGCCTATGCCTGCCGGTTTTGCTTCGCCCAGCCATGGCGACTCCACTCTATCCCTTCTTTCGCTCCCACTTACCCCTCCCCGTTGGCGCTGAGCCGTGCTCCCTCAAGGGCTGCAGAAGATAGCGCCAACCTTTCCCTTTCCCTCAAGAACCACTTATCGGCGACGATTTCATCTCCATTGACGTCATACGGAACCTCACGGCGACGGCGACGCCGACGGCAGGAATCTGCTTTTGAGTGTCCATATAATTGCTATCGCAATAAAACGCAGTAGTAATTTTAACCAAGGACTCAACCCGGCAGAACGACTTGTTTTTAGTTACGGTTAGTGCGCAACACTAGACAATTGATTTAGCTTGATTCGCCTTATTGAAGATGGGTTATCATTGTTCTGGTCACCGGTTCCGAGTTCCCCTGGCACCGATTTATTTCGGTTTGAGTGGAGTATTGTTCTTGTTACCGCGACGTGACCCGATCCTCAGAAATTTTGATCAACGTAAAAATAACTGAACTGTTATTTTTCGGTTTCAGTCATGATTAGAGCCGCGCATGCAAGCTAATTGTGACTTTAAAAAATGAGAAAGTCTGCCCCTGTGCTCTTTACATAAATGCTTCAGAGCTGCGCTTGGGAGTTTGTTTTGTCAGCATCTGCGCATGTTTTTTTTTAACATTGAATTCAATACATTAATTCATTGAACATTAAATTCAATTCATTGAAAGATTTTTTTTGAACATTGAACAGTTCAATATCAGGCCTATGCCTTCTAGCAGGACCACGGATGGCACACACGGCTGTGTCACGACATGGAGTACAGCTATGGTGGTGGCCCTTCTAGCCACCATAGTGCAGCCCCACCGAAATTCGTGTCTCGTGTTGCGCGTGTTGTGCACGATTGCTTTTTCAATGTTCAAAAAAACAAAACGTTTCTAAACAAAACGTCGCTTTGTGCATTCAAGTACAAAATTAACTTGAACGCCAATGCATTTCTCCGCAAAGTTCGGGGATTAATATCTCGAAACTGGTGTCATCCCGAGAATTCGTTCCAAGTGGATCCGCCTTGCGTACTCCACGGCTACAATTTGTAAATTGCAATATGGGCCATTAGGTAATTAGGTAAAAACTTAGTCACTTTTTAAATTATTCGATTATGCATTTCAATTTCTTGTGCAAGCAATGTCCGCCTCTTCGAGTAGACCATGCTCATGAACTATAGACTTGTGCTTTCTGCCACAGGCAACCTTTAAGAATTTTTTAAAGTGTTCGCTGAAACACCCTGTAAACACACACATATACAGTTGCCTAAGGGGGCCGGCGAAAAGGCAAGAAAATAAGCGTGACAGGGCGCCTGCTCCCCGAGAACCCAAATTCACCCCCAAAAAGACACAATGCTCAGCGTTACAATTTGTCAAAAGCTATTACAGTGCAGAAAAAAAAAATAGTGGCCATAGGACAGAAGAAGCAGCTCAGTACAGTAACGCTTTTGTACGTAAATAATAATTTTCACATTTAAGCCACAAGAAGGTATACAAATGAAACCAAAAATATGACATCGAATGAATTGTTTTTAACGACTTCCAAATGACACAAAGTGAAAGAAAGATAGCAGCAAATACTTTTGACAACTTAAAACGTGAACAAGGTTTATGCTTGTATCGATAATTAATATGAATGTACCGTGCTTTAAAAAATAAAAAAGCACGGTATGAACCGATCTCCTCAGTCAGGGTAGCTAGAAAAGGTGTTGCTTTAAAAAATGTGGAATCTGATAGCTCAGTTTCTCAGTTCCGTAATTTGTGCGTGGTTTTCCTTTTCTATAAATCTTATGACGTAGGTTGTGGCAGTGATTTTTCGAAAGATGCCTCTGAAAAAAAAAAGAAAACCTGTAGGATTATATTTTACTTGATTGTAAATAACCATTGCCAACTTTTTTTTTTCATGACGTTTGTAATGGTTAGTACTTTTTTTTTAAAGAGGCGTCCTATGAAGCCGGTGTGGTACTCCTTCGATTAGTCGTATAGCTTTCTTTTGTAAGACATATGAATTTTATCCCTGTTTGATTTAGTCGTACTCACCCACACAAGAACACAGTAGTGGATGTGCGAGTGAACTATTGTGTAATATATTTTTTTAACCATTGTGGAAGCAGTTGTCGTAATTTACAAATGATACCTGTAGATCTTGATATGCTGGAGCGGACATAATTGGTGTGCAAGAACCAGTCTAAGTTCTCTTGAAAAAGTACCCCAAGAAATGTATGTGCTGTGACGCGTTCAATTTGTTGCCCCTCGAAAGTTATGTTAGCTTCTCTTGTGATAGTATTATTACGTGGGCGGAATAAAACATATTTCGTTTTTTTTTAGTGTTTATAGTTCTAGTCTGTTATTTTTTGGCCAGTCAGATAGATGTCTCAACCAAAGATTTGCTTGTTGCTCAAGAATATTAAGCGCGTTACCAGAGAAGAATACATTGGTGTCATCAGCTAATAGAACTATGTATAAAAAAAAGCAAAGAGCCTAGGATTGACCCTTGTGGAACACCACATGTGATTTTACCCATATTGCATTTAGTGTCACTAATCCCAGTATATTGCTGACGATTAGTTAAATAACTTTTTATTAGTTCTAAAGCCATTCCCCTAATTCCGTATTTAGGCAGTTTCAGTAATAAGATATGTTGCTTTACTGAATCAAGTCGTTCTTGAAGTTAAAGAAGACCCCTGAAGTGAATAATTTATGTTCGAAATTGCCAAGTATTTTTTTCTTTAATATCTAGTAATCAGTCGATTTTCTTTCTTTTCGAAGCCATATTGGTTGTTTTATGATCACCTTTTCCTGCAGTAAATAATTAGAAAGTCGTAAGTTTATAACTTGCTAAAATCTTGAGAGAATACAGGCAATAATGAGATCGGCCATTTTTATTACTCCATTAAATTTTATCATTTTTATTACCGCCCTTAAAAATAACCGATACCCTTGCGATCTTCAAATCATCAGGGAAAATACCAGAACTGAGAATTATGTTACATGTATGCGATAGTGGCTGACTTATAATATGGGCAACAGCTTTAATAGGCTGGGGCTTTAATTCATCTACGCCGCATGCGCAGCTATCTTAAAATTTTTGCGGTAGTGTGTATATTTCGGATTCAGTTGTGCGGAACAAAAAAACTAAGAATACAACATTGTCAGTGACGTAAGAAGTATAACTGCTATTTTCGTCGACACAGGTCGTCGAAACGCCAGCTTTCAGGAAATGTTCATTGAACTTATTGGCAAGCAATGCACCCGAGCACGGTTCGTCTTCTATCATAAGCTCCGATATAAGAGATTTGTCATCTTTAAGCATAAAGTCATTTACCCTTTTCCACACTTTCTTGGAGTCATTGGATACGTTAGTAAACATATTTTCATAATATGCGGCATGTGCATGCTTAATATCAGAGCCTAATTTATTTCTGATTTTTAATATTTGGCTAAGGGTTTAATAAGGCTAAGGCTAAGTTTTTTGTTTTGATAAATAAACTGATTAGCTTGTCACGCTCTTTTATTCTCCTCAAAAGGCCTGAATTTATCCACGGCTTCCTGGATTTCTGGTGTTTTTTAACTGCTACCATAGGAAATGCAATGTCATAAAGATATTTGATAATATGTAAAAAGAGGCGATATGAAGCCACGGGGTCTTATGTTCATTACAGGGTTCCAGTTAGTACCTGCTACTAAACGTTTAAAAACTTCAATGTTGTCCGTAGACATTATTCTGCACGTGACGGATGTATTTTGTGTACTTTGGTTATGTCTGGTCAAGTATGGCGTGAAAAAAAGAAAAAAAGGGCAAGTGATCACTTAAATCAGCCATCAGTACCCCTGCATCGCATTCACGTGGCTGATAGTTGGATAGTTGGTAAAACACAGATCTAGCAAGGTTTCAGAGGCATCCGTAATTCTTGTCGCCATGTTAGTTACATTTTGATATCCAAAAGAACAGAAAATGTTGCTGAGATTTTGCTTATTTCCCGTTGTTGATAATAAGGCGATGTTGAAGTCACCACGAAAAATCGCAAGTAGTCCAGACGGACAACAGTACTCTAGAACAATTTCAAGATAAATTAAAGACGCGGTAACGGAACCGGAAGGGGGTCTGTGTATACGGACAACAATTGTGCCTATGCATTTAATGATTAGACATTCACAGTGAGGATCAGTTTTTGCGTATTCTGAGTTTGTTTCATAGTAGAGTTGGTTTTTGACATATATAGCCAGAACACCTCCCCCTCTGTTTCTTCGCGATATCGTATTACAATTGTATCCAGAGAAATGCACATATGTGCAATCATCAGAAAATCAGGTTTCTGTGAATGTTAAAATGTCGAAATTGTGATCGAGTGTATCCAAAAACAGGCCTACGGAATTTTGTTTGTGTCTTAAACTTCGCGCGTTTAAATTTAGCAAAGGCAGAGCTCTGCTTTACATCCCTCGTAGCTTTCAGTTGCTGAAAAGAAGTAGCATCATAATAGTCATGCAAACCAGAGAACGAAGCCATGAGCTAACATAAACAAAGAACAAAAAGCGGACAACATTATGAGCTATCGCACCCCTTCCAGATCCTCGGCTGTTCTTATTGTAACAATGCGATGACGTGAGCTTCGCCACATAAACATCTTACCATCTTTAATCCAAGAAAACTGATAATCCAGTTTGCGGGCTTTACACCTCATCTGCCAAAATAGCTTTTTGTTTTGCGCAGTCAGATTTTCATTGAAGAAGATCTTCGACTTTGCTTTTCTTAGATCCGCTCGCTTTTTGAGCCAGTTATCTCGTGTCAGGCGAGATGAGAAGCGTACCAAGATAGAGGCGGGCTTATCGACCTCGTCTTTTTCTGCTCCGATAGGAAGCCGGTGGGCAGCCTCTATATCGTACTCAGACAGCCTCGGCAGTTATTAGCCAAGATGTTCAGTTTTTTTTTCAGTATATTTTCGTTCATTTGTACTGGTCAAGATCGTTCATATCTTGCTTTAGCTTGTCTATTTCCTGTTCTGCAGCGTGCTCCTCAAGCTTTTTTACCCGCGTCCTGAGGAAGTCAATGTCGCTGTTTTGCTTCTTCATTTGGTTCATTACTTCATCGTACTTGTCATACATTGCTTGCACAGACTTTTCAATGGCATCAACTGTGGTAATAATGCCTTCAAGAGCATCAACTTTTGCTTTCATCGTGAACAGCGCAGAAAGCTTCTGGTGTATTTCGACAATTTATTTTGCTAGGTCTACTTCACGACTCATTTTTCTTTTCTTTTGTATTACTTTGGTTACCTCGAGCATTTGAGGTCTTACAGGTTGTGCATTTCCAAGAGATTCTGGCCTCTACAGATTTCTTTCTTTACGCGCTCTCTGTTACAACTGAGCATGAACCAAGATGATATTCATAATTACACTCTGAACAGGATAAATGCACTTCATTGGTTGGGATAGACTTGTGACAAGGAACGCAGGTGTTTGCCACGAAGCGTGTACTCAGCAGCGCAGTTAAATGGTAGAGTTCAGTTGCATAAGAAAAGGAACAAAACCACCTGCAGCAGCAGCTACGGCAAGAGAAACGCCTAATTCGAATGCAATTCAGAAAAGACACTAACCTGCGAAAGCGTCCAGAAGTGTTTAGGCGAGTGTGCTGCGTAGAGCCGTAACTGCTGCTCCAAAGTGATGTTAGACGAGGCGTGTCGCCGCCTTTTGCCGGAATTCGAGCTGGTGATCTGCGCAAATCAACGCAGTTGATCCGCGATCCACGCATGATAGCGGTCAATGGCTCTCGTGGAAAGGGCACGAGGCAACTGGCTATGTCAGGCGGTACTCGGCGCGGCTAAGCTGGGCCCGCGATTTTGTAGACATGCCTTATGACTTATTTTGGAATATTCTTATCATCCGCCGCTCACGGCCGGCTGATCCCGTTGATAACGCGAGCGGACCGTCGCTCTGACCACTGACAAAGCGCGATAAGCGCGAAAAGGCATTATTACTTTAAAGGCATCGCTACAAAATACCGGCCCAGGAACGGTCAGCAGTGAGGGATCGCCGAAACCGCGGTGGCAGCCGTCCAGCAGAAACCTTGGCTCCGACAATCCGACAGGTTAGGAGCTTGATGGATGGGGACCCAAGTCCAGGGCTCCTATGGCTTCTGCCGCCAGCCGGTCGTGACCCAGAAGAGCCTTCTGCACCTCCTGGTCCGAGCTGGCGAGCTGTGCCTCCCATTGCTCCAGTGTGTTAGGTTATGCCTAGCTAAGTAGGCATTTAAAATTGGCGGTCTATTTTGGCATCCCCATGAGATGTGGTACAAATACGGCGGTGAGTCGCTACACCACGGACAGGCATGCCCATACGTCGTTGGGAAAATTTTGCTTAATCTGAATAAATTTGGGTAGACCCCAGTTTGAATCCTGCGGAGATCTATTGCGTCTTCCCATTCCAAAGATTTGTGGGAGGGCGCAGTTTTTTGCCGCATGCCTCGCCGGTGAGAAAGAATATCGCGTGGTGCCATGCATGCCGGGTCGTTATCCTTCTCCTCGCTCGCGATGGCTTTCGTGTGGCGTGGCGGGTTGTCGTGAATGAAAGGGCGGTGGCTCCTCCGCTTGGTTCGTGAGCTCCCGAGCTAGAGCGTCAGCCTTCTCATTTCCCTCTAGGCCTGCGTGTCCCGGGCACCAGACCAGTCTGTATGTATTCTTAAGTTACTTTCCCAGGAGGCTCTGCTAACCTTGAAAGAGAGACGGCCGTTCATAAAGAAGCGACATGTCTCCTGATAATCTGAAATGACGGTGTTGTATGACTCCCCGTGGCCGTTCTCGGTCCTTGATTGCCAAGGCGATGGCGGAGCATTCTGCCTTGGCAACCGAGGACGTGATCAGGGAGCCGCTTGAGATTATACTGGTATTGTCATTGCCTATGACAGCGACTACTGCACGCTTCCAGTTCTATTTAGAGACATCAACATAAATGGTATTTTCGTTATTTCTGACTAGTTTACCTAGCCATTTCACCCTTTCTCTTTTTGTTTCTGTCTTCGTGCATATTTCTCGGGACAGGAGAGACTGAAATCCTCCTTCGGATGGGACCGGGAATATCCACCAGCACCTCGTCTATGTTTTGTGGGTGTGGTGGAATACCCGCCCTCACCAGGATCTCCCTGCCAGATCTAGTCTGGCTAAGTCGGTTTCTTTGTGAAATTAAAGTTGCCGCCCTGAGCTCGGCGTATGTGTTGTATACACCAAGCCCAAGGAGCTTGTCTGTCGGGGTGCTTACCGGTAAGCCCAAAGCCACCTTGTAGCCCCCCCCCCCCCCCCTTTTATAATAGAATCAACCAGCTCCTCCTCACTCTTGTTGAGTGTGTGAAAATGGAGGCTGTATGTTAGTTTGCTGATTACGAGCGCCTGTACTAAACGTACAGTGTCGCTTTCTTTCGTTTTTTTTTTTTTGTGAAAGGTGATTCTTTGAATAATACTTGCCACTTTTGTTGCCGACTTTAATAAATTGATGGTGTGGCTGGCGCTGCCGTTGCTCTGAACCCAGGATCCGAGCAACGGTGACCTCTTTGATTTGCTGATTTTCGATTCGAACTTCTATGTTCCCATTACTTTTATATCGTTTCCCGTGGATGCGTATTATTTCTGATTTTTCGGGAGCACAGCAGAGACCGCTGGCTATGGCAAAGTTTTCAACTGCAGTGGCCGCCTCTTTGAGGGTCTGCTCCTTATTTGCTAAGGACCCGCGCGTGACCCATAGGGTTATATCGTCCGCGTAAAGGGTGTAACCCAGTTGCGGGACACCGTCCAGCGTTCGCGCAAGTCTACACATGGTGATGTTAAAAAGCAGAGGTGAGATCACACTCCTTGAGGTGTACCTTTGTTTGGCATTTGAAACGGATCGAATTTGACTTGCGATATTCCTATCGTAGCCTTGCTCCCGCTGAAGAATG
This sequence comes from Dermacentor silvarum, assembly GCF_013339745.2. Lineage (NCBI taxonomy): Eukaryota > Metazoa > Arthropoda > Arachnida > Ixodida > Ixodidae > Dermacentor > Dermacentor silvarum. The sequence goes on along the minus strand of NC_051159.1, from coordinate 115,261,560 downwards.
CTCTTATGTAATTAAAGACCTTTTCTCCGCAGGCTATTGAGCTCGGAAAGTATAGCTTCATGTTACATACTGTCAAAGGCGCCCTTTAGGTCAAGAGCTAGCAACAGGTGCTCCCCAACCTTAGGTTGAGTAGAGGAAAGCGTCTTGTGTCGAGAGGCAGTTGCGGAAGCCCAAAATTGTGGCCAGGAACGAGCCCATACATGTCTTCAATTAAATTTTTAAGCCTAGTGTATATGACTATAGGAATGAGTGTAAGAGTTTCAAGGGGCTAGCCCTCTTTTTACCACGTTTTATTTAATTAAGGCTTAACACTTTTCTTCAACAAATGGTGACGGAAAAGCTGCTAATTAGCAGAAGTACACTAACCTTTTAAGCAAGCATCTTCTTCTTTCTGGGCTTTTACGTGCCAAAACCAGTTCTGATTATGAGGCGTGCCGTAGTGGAGGGCTCCGGTTAATTTTGACCACCTGGGGTAGCGGTAGCGTCTCTTAACACTAGGATGGCCAAATTGAAGAAGGATGTGGTAAAGATCCAGACGGACAGTGCAAAACCACAGATTTAAGAGCAAGGCAGCCTGCATGGCGACGCCTGGTAATAAATCGCAGGTTAAGGTAGTTGCAATTTCCGGCGATGGCTGCGAAAGGTAACGTTGAAAATTTCTCGATCTGGCAGTGGAACTGCTGAGGCTTCCTTCAGAAAAGGGCGGTCCTTCAGCAGTTTCTCAGATCCCGGGTCGATAAGCCACAGGTCATTCTACTGCAAGAGACACTCACGGACAGAGTCACCCTTCCAGGGTACACATCTCACGTTGTCAAGAGTGAGGAAGGCAGGGGCATCTGTACACTGGTAGCCAAAAAACACACATTCATAGAACACGATCTACACATGAGGCGCAGCACAATAGAACACTCCTTTGTCGAAATTATTCCAAGTGGTGGCCTTAGAAACAGTTTCTTTCTACTCCACATCTATATAGTTCGCCGAATGGCAGGCATCACCGATTCCATACAATTCTTTCTAAAGAGGTCTCCATGGCACGGAAAGAGAGAGCACCCATCGTGGTCGCCGGGGGCTTTAATGCACCACACCACGCGTGAGGTTACCCTCGTACCGAGTCCAAGGGGACCGACCTCTGGCAAACGGCTTCAGATCTCAATCTTACGTTGGTCACGGACCCACTTTTCCTACCAGAACAGGCAATTCATGTTCGCGTGATTCCACTCCGGATCTCACTTTTGTGGGCTCCGAGGGGGAAGTTTCGTGGGTTAATGTCGGCATTGATTTTGGCAGTGATCACTGCATACTCAGCACGACTATCCAATTACAAGGCAAACCCCCCAGAACGTTCGCTTTCACGGATTGGGATCTACTTCGTAAAATCAGATCGGAGAGCGTTTTTGACGAAGGCCTGTCCGACTTTGATGGATGGCTATCCTAGGCCATCTGCAACGTCGAAACGGCCACCGAGTCCATCCAAACGAACCTTGCCGTAGACAAAATGGATAGCAAGTTAGCTCATCTCATAGATGCCAAAGAATCTCTACTTTCCAGGTGGAAAATCCAAAAACTTAATCGGAGGCTTCGCAAACGCATCGTGGAATTGAACCGAGAGATTACCGAATACTGCCAAACGCTAGAGAAACAGCATTGGGACGAGGTTTGTAACATGGAGGACGGACAGATGAGAATTGGAGGGAAATAGAACCTCCTCAGGCATTTACTTCATGGGAACAAGTACAAGTCCAATCGGAGCCGTGCGGTGGATAAGATTCTCCACGCAGAAAGAAATAAAGGTTCCGCGATGCAGATTGCGGGCTCGTTGGCCAGGAGGTATTTGCCTTTGACCGGAGAGCCCGCTACTCCTGCCAGAGATTATCCAAACTATGAGGGAATTGAAAAATTTCTATGAAAATTTCTATGAAAAATTTCTATTAATCGATTAATCGATGAAAAACACTGCATCGAAAGCGATTATTCGATTCAAGACTAAAATGATGAATAATTAATCGTTAATCGAATAAAAATATAATCGACCACCCCTATTCCATCCCGCGACCTCGTGTTTAGCAATCCAACATCATAGCCACTAAACAACCACCGCGGGTACACGAGGCACTTTGCGCGTATTCGCGGGCTTCTTTCACGCTGACTGACTGAATAAACTTTATTAAAACCAGCAAGAGGTGGTGGCTTGGCCTAGGCCTCCCACGTGGGGACGTCGAGGTGTTGCCTCTTCGCCGCCTCGCAGGCTTGCTGGGTCGCCCAGAGTTTGTCGTCGAGGTTGGAGCTACGCAGGGCAGCGTGCCATCTCGACGAGAGGGTCGTCGGGTTAGTGTCGTGGTATTGTTGTGTACAGTCCCAAAGCATGTGTGTAAGTGTGGCTGGCTGGGTCTTGCAGATATGGCACGTGGGATTGGGGTAAATGTCTGGGTAAATCTTGTTGTAAAGGTGTAACGAGGGGTAAGTGTTGGTTTGAAGCAGGCTTTCACGCTCGGAAAAATACTTTTATGTCGCACGTATTGAGCAACAGAAAGCTGTATCGGGAATTTTTCATGTTGCTTTACAATTTTCTCATTGACACGTTTCATCTAATTATATTTGGGAAGTTGATTAATTAATACTAATTATGTAATTAGGCGCAATACAAAAATAATTTGAGTTTCTCCAAGCGACGGCAAACAACATAAGCTTGGTTCTGTCCAGCTACGTGGAATTTGCATATTTTTTAATCGTGGTACATGATAGTTGGGAAACTCTGTATACTGTGCAGCTGTTTAACCCTAGCTGGCTATGTGATTATGTCACCACCGCGTTTCAAAGGGGATGCCAATAAATCATCATCATCATTAGCGTCGTATCGTGCCACTTGTATTGCGATGCGAGATGCACGCCGCCTAGCGTCTATACATGCGCCCTTTGCATTGCAGTTGCATATTATTACACCAGGTGGCACGCCATGTAGCAGTTGCATAGGAAGCGATAAAAGGTAGATAGAGAAGTCTTGAAGAAAAAAAGATTATGGACATGTATTAATATTTTGCTCTAATGAAAAATATGTAGACATACCTGGTTAATTCAAGCTGGCTAGGTGACTGTTTGTCACCGTTCCGTTTCAAAGGGAATGTCATGTAAATCATCATCATCATTATCATCGTATCGTGCCATTTGACACGCGGTGTGACACGCGCACCGCGTAGCGTCGATACGTACAAACTTTGCACCCGCGTTCCGTTATGCTCCACCAGGTGTCCCGACATGCAGCAGTTGCATATAGGAGTTTCATGCTGCATGTACGTTGCCTGGTTAACTCAAGCAGGCTACGTTACTATTTGTCACCACCCCGTTTCAAAGGCGATGCCAGCACAAGCCGCAGCTTGTCGTCGACGCCGGGCGGACATTTCAGAACGTTCTCATGAAAACGACACGAAAACACTTCTCCGCGAACACGCTGTAGTGCGTGGTGCCGAAAATGGAGCTCCTATGGAGCCGCTCATCCAGCTTACGCTGCGACTGCTGCGTGTGCCGCGCAGGTCTGTGGCCTTTTTTTTTGCGGATATATGTTTATTGAAAATCATCGCACTGGACTTATGAGTGTTGTCAGCTTCGAAAAATAGATGTGTTACTGGGCGCATCTTATAGGCTACTGTTCGGCAAAGGTGGGAAAGTTGCTGTCTGCCATATTTATTTGCTCCCACCGTACGATCAAGAGATGACGCATCCATTTTGGTGGGATTCCTTAATCATTTCTTCTATCTCTCTGGCGCTCTTTCGCTGTGCTTCGAGCATATTGGCCATGCTTTGACTGACCATTTTGATCGTCTCCGAATTCATCTTGCGCGTCTCATTCATGCTCTGCTGCACCGCGAGCAGCGTCTCTGAGTTCATCCTGCTCGCGGCCGCCGTGTTATTCTGCATGGCCGTAAGTGTCTCCCGGTGCATGTTTGCCTGCTCTGTAGTCTGCTTGGTCATCGTTTCCAGCGTGTCCTTGACCACCGAAGATGTCTCCTTCATCATTGTCGAGACCTCCCCAAGGAATTCTTTCTGCGTCTCCTGCATCGCCTTCATCATCTGCCAGTTCTGCTGATTCCCCTGCCGCTGCATTTCTAAAGCCATCATGAACCTGAAAAAGAGAGGGAAAAAATGTCGCAGTTTCGCCCGAAAGGCGAAGCATCGATTGCGATAGCAAATTAGTAGAGAACTATTCGGAGTAGGGATAGTAGTTTTATAGGCTGCATAAACTTGGACACATTGGCTTACTAACTGAATTAACAATCGTGGTGTCAGCGCGCACAAGCAAACATGAATAGATCACACTGAATTACCGCAGCCAACGACCGTCAAAACGCTGGCAGCAAGCGAAGGTTCGCGCGGTCTATCGCTTCAACGGAAACTGAGCGGCGAATGCACAGCGCATACAAAAGTCAGAGCCGTGTGGAGATAAGAGACGGTGCGGACGACCGGCATCCCCGGGCAAAGCGCAAAGGAATTGTTGGCAGAGGAGAAGCTGCCCCCCCCCCCCCTCTTCCCGCTTTGTTGCTTTCGCGTGGGAGATAGAGTGGGAAGATACGCCTTTGGTGCCAGAGCACAGCGCCGCCCCACCTCCCTCCCTCTCTCCCTTGCCCCCACGGTCTTTCGCGCGACGGTCACGTTTGCTTTCCGCCGAGCGTTCGCCCTCCGTGATAGCGCGCGTCTCCCGCGCGCTTTCGCTCGCGCATACGGCGCGCGGCGACGATTTTACCGCCCTTGGAATCTATACGAACCTCACGGCGACGGCAGAAATCCGGTTGAAGTGTCCATATAATTGCTATCGCAATAAAAATTGATTGAGGCATGCTATGATCTTTCATCCATACCTGGCCCACATTGGTTCATGCTCACGTAGGCATCGTGCTTGTATGGCATATTGCTGCATATAAAAATCAACATCGCCAAGAACGGTAAAGTGTATAATTGCGAGAGGTAATTTATATGACGATTAATTCAAGTGCGCTCAGTTGAATTAGTGATTTCGAAGCGAAAACGCAACTTTACAAGGATCCTCTTTTGAACACGTTTTCACTTGTTAAGAATTCCTTTTAGTTTCGTAAGAGGTGTGTTAAATGGACTGAAAAACAATTTCATGGTACCTACGTTTTTTACTGAATACAAAACTTAGCGGTCAGAGTGCTTAATCATGAAGTGGCAGTAACTCGGAAAACGCCGAGGAACAATTTTTGTCAGAATTTGCGATTTGCACTGAGGATGTAGTCGATCAATGGAAGCATGCTGAAAACAGTGACAGGTACGTGAGCGCGATAGGGATTATACGAGTACGCCGGCATTGGTGGGAGTTAGACGACAAGTGCGGCTGTATCAGTGAGAAATTAAGTCTTTTATTGTTTAGAAAGCTGATGTCCTGCGATTCATATTTTCCGAAGTGATAAATTATTTCTGCAATAATATCTACGTGTTTTCGTGGTTTCCTGTCCAACTGCCTTGGTCATTAACCAGTAAAGAGTGTTTTTTAACCAAGCCAAGTTAGGTACTTGAAAGTGAAACAACGCTTTTACAGGTGATACGCAGCGTGTTGCCGTAGCCACGCGTGCGCAAATATTGTAGTGATGGCACCCATTTACGGCACAACTAGTCGATGGCATTTTGTATCTGACAGGGAGATCACGCAACTCTCGGTACTTGCAAACTCGGGCGCGTACCACAGCATGCGCGCCGCTGTGCAGTGTGGGACGCATGTACCACTCGTGAGCGTGGGCTTTCTTTGCGTCGTAATACGCATAGAATAAAGCGCAAGCGTCTAATAATACACGAACTGCAAATTCAAGCAATAAGTATGCTGTGCTTAATAACAGCCTACTTACGTATACAGTAATCTCATAAACTACATCGGAGTACCAAGGTTTCATCGCCAGGCCGCGCACTAACTGGTTTCTGAAACTTTCCTTGCCAATTTAAAATTATAATTCTTACTTAAATCGCGAACAGCATGATGGATTCTATCACTATAAATTATGATAATTTTATTTCCATCAACGGCTCACAACACATTTTGGCCAGTTGTCAGTTCATTTAAGGGCTAGAAATGCAAAATAAGGTTCAAGCATTCAAGCACATGTAAAGAAGTTTGTGTTTAGGTATGCCATATTTACTCGCATATTGAACGTACTTTTTCCCCCGAAAAATATGCACGAAGTTGGGGGGTGCGTTTATTATGCGGGGTAAAACTTTGATCGATTCTTTTCCCGCGGCCACCTCTAAAAAAGTCACAGTTTCGCCGGAAAGGCGCACCACAGACTGCGATAGCAAATGCGTGGACAGCTATACGAAGTAAGGTTAGTCGTTTTAACGACCGTATAAACTTTCAAAGAAATTTAACCAGCATGGTGTCAGCGCGCGCAGGCAAACATGAACCAATCACACTCGATGACCGCGGACACTCGCTGTGGAAACACTGGCCTGAGGAAGTGCGGCAGCAACAGCGAGCGAAGTGACCTTCGTGCTGTGTACAGTGTATCGCTTCAACGCAAATTGGGAGGCGATAACGGAGCATGCACAAAGCTATAAGCCGCTGTCGCACCTAAACTCAGCCCCCGACGCAGATCGCTTTCAAGACAGGGGGCGCGCGGCTGTGCAATGTGCAGTTGCTTCGCCGCCTTGCTCCCTCCCCTCCCACCGGCGCCATGCGCGCGACGAAATATGGCGCGTTTCCTCCCCGCTTTCCTCTCTCGAACGCGGGAGATAGAGCCGCGATCGTCGGCGTCGACGGCAAAAAAAAAAGTTGTCACAGTTTCACCTGAAAGGCGAAGCATCAATTGCGATAGCAAATTTGTAGAGTAATGATACGGAGTAATACGGAGTAATAATATTTGTAGAGTAATACGGAGTAATGATAGTAGCTTTATCAGCTGTATAAACTTGGACATGCAGCAGCACCGGCAACACGCAGAACTGTTGTCGACGCCGTCGGCGTTTTGCCCGCGTTCGCACAAAATGCGTGCGGGGTTGGTGACTGTTGCCGGAGCCTCTGATATAAATAGGCACTTGGTGCTGCAGCTAAACGTCGCTTCTCTTCCCTCCCCCTCCCTCCCCCCGTCCCGCTCACGGCCTTTCGCGCGTCGGAAGAAGGCGCGTTTGCTCTACATATATGGTGATTGTAAAGGAGGAAAGAGACGCCTACTTCTGCAGCCCTTAAGGGAGCACGGCGCAGAACGCGCGTTTGTTCTCCGCCGTGGGTTCCCTCCCCGTGAAAGCGCGCGTCCCTCGCACACTTTCACTCGCACATACAGCGTTCGGCGCGCGGCGACGATTTCATCTCCATTGACGTCATACGGAACCTCACGGCGACGCCGACGGCAGAAATCTGCTTTGGAGTGTCCATATAATTGCTATCGCAATAAAATGCTCCTGGAGTGTCCATATGATTGCTATGGCAATAAATGTAGGAGACACACGGTACAGTTCGGCGTCCGATACGGCGTCCGATACAATCGTAACCGCCGGACGCTAGATCGGACGCCGAATCGTACTGTGTGTCTCCTACTTCACGGCAGCAAGTTCAGGGTGCGTTTATTACGCGGGAGAAAGAAAATCCAAATTTTGACGACTAAAGTTGGGGGTGCGTTCATTATGCGAGTGCGTTCATTATGAAGGTAAATACGCTATGTTGTAATATAATAGAGCAGCGCAAACACCATTGTGCACCACCGCTATATACGGGTACACGTCCAGCTGTTATCTGCGGCGAGCCCGCTGTTGTAGCAGTGCTCTATAGTGGTGCTAGTGTACTGCACTTGCGTCGCCCGCCGAAAGCACCATCGGCATTGTTATGTTACCATGTAGAGTACGGTCCACTCTTTAAAGGCCCGTTTATAGCCCGACGTTATCGGCGTGCGGGCCAGCGTCGTTCGCGGCCAGCCACGCTACGCCGGTTGCGCTGCGCCAGCCGAAACGCCATCTGTTATCTTAGGAGCATGCGCAGAACGATCCCAAGCCCGCGCGCCGCTTTAAACCATCGGCGAAGCGGCGTGGGCGCCTTTATTTCTTCGCCCGAAATGCATTGTGGGTCGGCTCAGTCGACGCGACCAACGCGCGAATGTAGAGCGTACTCTACGCGAATGTGTCAGGAGCCAATTCAGCGCCGGGCCAATTGGAGTGTTGCCGCCGGGGCCCGTCGGAGCGCGTCGGAAGCCGTCGGTTACGTTGGCTGCGCCGGTGCGCTCGACTATGGTGCTCTTGCGTTGCCCACGGGGCGCTGCAAAAATGGTGCTAAAAAGCGCCCTCAATCCGAAACTGGGAAGTACCAAGCTCGGTCGTCTGCTTCGGGAAGCACGTTTACAAAATGGACCCGCCACTTTCGGTTGTGTTGTACCACGGCTTGCAGCGAATATCGGGCGCCGAAGATTTTTCCGTGGGTGGCATGCTGCGTAAAGGCAAGAAATTATGAAACGCCGAATACGTGTACGCCGTTCAAGAAATAAGCGGCGAAGTTTTAGCGCGGATCAATCGCAAGTGAAGCGAGTCACGCACGTGCGAAGTTGAACTTCAGGTAAGCTTTGCACGCTTCTAGAATCAGGCGCACAAACGCGAGGAAATGCTTTCTACGAATGAATTCCCAGCAGCGATAAGCAGACATGTGTACGGAACTGCTCGAGCGCACGATCGTACGCGCCGCGACGGCAGCGGTCTTTCGACATGCCGCGAAACGGCGTGTCTCCTGCAATCTTTGTTGACTGCATGTCGCTAGACAAGGAATTATGCCTGCGCTGTAGTAGCGGTCATCTGTCCCTTTAGCAATTGATAAATAACTGATGCAATGCATATAAGCTCGCAGTAACGTACGTACGTGCGAATCGCGCTGCAGCGCGAACTCGTGCGCTGCTCGCTTGATATAGCTTTTAATGACAGCGCTCGAACATCGATGTGCCGTAATCAATACTACCTTGCTGTGCTGCCTCAACGTGCTGGCTAGGTCAAGGATGAGCACATTCAACTCTAACCTGTGCTGCTCGTAGTGAGGTAGTGAATTGTCACCGAATCAGCCCGACCATTTGTGGTCATTTGCACACACCTGGTCACTTCACCACTTCGCACCGGTCGAATTGTTAATTGTCGCTGTGGCCGAGTCTCGAATCGTGAATCACCAGCCATGCCTGCTGCTATGTCGATCTTCCATTTCGCTTACCCAGCGCGACGAATTGCAGTTATCCAGCGCGCCCGACGCTCCACTTCGTGAGGCCTTGAAGGAAAACGGTGGAATCTGATGTTGGGATTCAGGCCTTCTTGTTCATGGCAGCCTACGACGCAGCAGTAACGACGGTGACACTTTTTTGAGGCTGAGCTAGGTCTCTCCGGATCGGCGTCGCCGATGTCTTCTGCTTCCAGCATTACGTCCCACGGCACACGGAGAGTCCGTCTTCGTATAAATATAGGCTGCGGCCAGCTCGCAGCCTGGTCGCCATGGTCTGTGAGAAGTGACGAGCCTTTTCGCACTCGAAACAGGGCAGAAAAAAGTGCGAATCGACGCAAAACGCGGACTAGAAACGTGCTTCGCCACAGCCAGGGCTCAATACTATCCAAGCTGGTACTACCCAGATGACGTTTTTCGCCGCCACCAGGCGCCGCTACTATACCTCAAACTCCAACGCAAGAAGCCCATAGAGGGGTTCGTTTTCGCCAACGTGACGTAGCGTGCGCGCCTACTCTGCCAACAACCGCGCTCGTCGCTCGCCCGCACCGTCTCTTATCTCCACACGGCTCTGACCTTTCTATGCGCTGTGCATTCGCCGCTCAGTTTCCGTTGAAGCGATAGACCGCACGCAGCTTCGCCTAAAGCTTTACCTTCGCCCGCTGCGGCGTATGCGCTTGCTGCCAGCGTTTTGACAGTCGTTGTCTGCAGTCATTCAGTGTGATCTATTCATGTTTGTTTGTGCGCGCTCACACCACGCTTGCTCATTCAGTTAGTAATAGTCAGGCCACATTTTCCAACGCACGCTACACATGCAATGCTGCCCGGATCGGCAGTGCAGCGCTACAGGTGTGTCCCTTCGCACGCGTGCCCACGGGAAGCGCTTCTCATCAACACCACCGTTTCACACGCGCCTTCTCGTGGTCATCGAGTCTCTCTTCATGTCGGTCTACTTACGCCGCAGCACACCTGCTTACTTAATCAGCTCATGTTTACTACAATTCATATTGCTACCAAAGCCGCTCACCTTACTTCGTATGACATTGCTGTGTTGCTATCGCATTCATTGTTTCGCCCTTAGGGCGAAACTGTGACATTTTTTGGTAGCATATACAGTAACTTACAGGATGGATTACAGAATATTACACAGATTACAGATTACAGGTTACAGGTTGCAGAATGGATACCAAGACAGAGAAGCGCAGTCGAGGTCGGCAGAAAACCAGATGAGATGATGAAGTTAGGAAATTTGCAGGCGCAAGTTGGAATACGCTAGCGCAAGACAGGGGTAATTGGAGATCGCAGGGAGAGGCCTTCGTCCTGCAGTGGACATAAAATAGGCTGATGATTAGATGACAGTAACAGTAACAGTTATGATTTCAGAAATATTTTGCCGCGAAAAGTACTTCAATGCATTCAGCAGAAGCGGAGTTATTGGCAATCAAACACTGCCTCCGCTGTGCTCCCCTTCCTCCTTCAATGCCTTGCACTGCGAAGGCTACAGCGGAGTGGGGCGGGGCCACAACGCTCTGCCTTCGTAATGTCACCGTGGCGCGCAGTTCAAATTTCATTTTGGATGTTAACGTACGGGACGGACGGAAAAACTTTATTGATAAAAGCACCTGCGAAGTTGCCGGCCCGGGCTCAGGCCACCCGGGTATTATGTGCGGTGAGGCATAGCCTTTCCACCGCTGCCCGGGCCCGCTGGATTGCCCATAGTTGGTCATGTAGATTTGTCGGAGCGCTTAGCCACCGCTCCTCGAGAAGGTCCGGTTCTATGTTGTCTTCTCTGTATATTGGTCTGATCTCTGTGCATTTCCATAAGACGTGTGCCATGTCTGCGTGTTCGTGCTTGCAGAGCTTGCAGCTCGCTTCTGGGTATTGTGTAGAATTTACTCTGTTTAAGTGTACGGGGTTTCTGAAGGTTCTGGTTTGCAACCTTCTCCAATCTGTCTAGTTGTTTGTGCGGTTGTGGGTATGCTTCTCTTCGTTTCTTATATTGTGTCAATATGTCGTGGCACGTGACTAGTCTGTCTCTGTCGTCCTGGATCGCTACTTCGTCGTCGCCGCCTCCGGCGCAGTCCTCACCCCCTCCGCGAGGGGTGCGGGGTGTCGGGCCGTCACTGTCCGAACTGCGGTGGGTTAGTTCTCGCGCGGCTCGGTGGGCCTTCTCGTTGAGGTTGGGAGGGGTGCTCGGGTCTTCTGTGGTTACTTCCCCCATGTGTGCCGGAATCCATTTGAGGTATTTGAGTGTGATTTTGCCATTATTGAAGTCTCCTGCTCTGCGGTTCAGGATTTTACCGCCTCCGTGGAGACCCAGCCCTTTGTGAAGTTCCTAATGGTCATCTTGGAGTCGCTGATTATTATTCTGTCTCGATTCCAACCGTTGATTACGCCAATGCGATTGGCATTTCTTCCGCTGCCTCCGACGATCTGGTCCTGACGGAGCCCGCCGTCACGGCTTTTCTTTTCGTGTCTATGACCGCCATTGCGAAGACACCACCGCCGACACCACCATCGTCGGCCCGGTTTCGGGGATACCGGGCTTCGTCTTTAACGTACACGCCAGGACTTCCGATTTTGGTGCCTACGACGCACTAAACGTAAGCCAAACCCGATTGTCCACAGCGAGTTAACGTAGACGCCACGACTTCAGATTTTGGTGCCTACGACGCGCTAAACGTAAGCCAAACGCAGTAGCGCACCCAGGATCTCTGCCAGGGGGGGGGGGGGGGGGTGTTGACAGTTTGCCAATACCATCTAAGCAGCACTAATTTCGATTTCTTCACGGGAAATTGTAAAAAAAATGCGCTTTTGCGAGGGGGCAGACGATTGCACATCTTACATCTTAGTTGCAGTACTCAAATGTGTAAGGAAAGAAAAGGGGTTAAACAAAAGGGGAGGTTAAATCGGCCTCAGGGGGGGGGGGGGGGGGGTTGCAAACCTCGAACGGGTCCCAATAACGCTATCACGTTCCGCTCTTAAAAGCGAAGCTTAAGCGTCCTCTAATTTTTTTTCAAGCATTGATGGAATACCGTATACAGGACACAAACTGTCAAACCCATACAGCTAGGACATGTACCTCGGTTCTTCGTACCAAGAGTGTGCACCCATAACCGGGAATATGAGTTTTTATTACGTACCTGCATTTCTTAATTAGCTTTCCCAATCATGTATATACAGCCACTTCGCGCAGCCAAATACAAGCTGCTATACTTTGCTTATAAAATTCCTAGCATGTTTATTTGCGTGCTTTCTTTTCATTTGTTTGCTTTTCAATCTTTGTTAACTACAGTGTAAAGTACAAATATAAACAGTTTTAACACTGCCGTCGCTGCCGGGTGCCACCACACAAGCCTCATTATGAGTTTGCTCAGCCCGTGCTTTCGCTTTTGTACATTGAACAGAAATAAAATTATCATTATCGCCCAAGGAAACAAGCAAACATTCGTACCAAATTGCCTCTCAAATCTTACAGCGCACAAAATCTCGATGGCCTCGTCCAGCTACTGCAGCTGCCTTTGTTAAACATAATGGCCCAAGAAAGCAAGAGCGGATCTTAAAATTAAACTATGGGGTTTTACGTGCCAAAACCACGATATGATTACAAGGTGCGCCGTATTGGGGGACTGCGGAATAATTTGGACCACCTGGGTTTCTTTGACGTGCACATAAATCTAAGCAGATGGTTTTTTTTCGCATTTTGCCCCCATCGAAATCGCGCGACCTGATGCTTAGCAGCCCAACACCATAGCCACTAAACAACCACGGCGGGTAAGAACGGATCTTAAGAACAGCACCGAGCTGGCGCCAATAGTCCGTTGTCGAAGTTTTATTACCCAAGTCTAAACCAAATGCAGATATATCATAGGAGAAATAGGACGAGACTGTGCAGGACGACGATCCGCAGCGGCCAGCTTTCGCCTCGGAGGCGCCTCCGTGTTTGAATTTCCTACGCTAAACCGTTGTGCATGGTCGTGTTGTTGCAGGGTAACAATAAAATGATCCATTCTCTGCCGGCATGTACGTACTTTCCAGCCGACGCTCCGCCGACATGGCCGTCAGTGATCTATTTTCAGACTTTTGGCTTCGGTGCAGTGTGACAGGGGCACCGACAGGATCAAAATCGGTATCATGGCGGCCTAGCGTGACCGCACGACTGCCAAGTAACTGTACAGTACTTTAGCCAACAGCGCCGCCGGTGGCCAGAATCTCATTGGCATAGGAAGCAGACATTGCCCCCGATGAGAAATACATGACGCGGGGCGCTATCGGGCGTTGTGCCAGGGTTCTAACGCGCTTGGAGCCTTGTGTCTTTTTGAACTTTATGCACTAAATACACTAGATAAAGTATCATCCGCACAAATTACCGTGTTATTAGGAGATGAGGCGCGTCAGCTAAAGAACAAATAAAACCGCTGAAGAAGCCATCTTAGAGGATCACAAGATCAGCGATGCTTTTCTTAACCCGTCGCGATGGCTGAATGGCAATGATGGTTCGATGCTGAGCGCGGGGTCGCGTGTTCGATTGCCGGCCGCATTTCGATGGGGGGAGAATGCAACAACGCTAGTGTACCGTTGTATCGGGTGCGCGTTAAACATCCTAAGGTAGTCAAAGTTTATGCCGAGGAACAAGGCTATCACCAGTCCACAGGGCTCCGCCCGCACAAAACACGGCACAAGAAACGTCACACACTTGGTTGCTTTGGGGTCAGGACAGACGCCCGTATCTAATCGACGCTGCGCAACAGCTTTGTGAGCACCGGTTCGCTTGTACTGTACGCCACACAACGCAATATGCCTTATGCAATCAACTTTCTTAGCACGCTGTATAGCATAACAAACCGTAGGAAGCGGCGTACACTCATCACCACAAAATGATGCTCCTTTGCTTTCTAAAACATGCGCTTTCGCTACTGCCAGGAGTGCCACAACGTAACAGTTTGAGCTCTCGGCGTCAAAGAAGTGCGCTCTCGTCTTATACTTTGCACTATCATGCGGGAACACATACTGAAAAGTGGTGCGCATCTACAGGGAGAACGGGAGAAATAAGTAAGCTGTGTTTTCTCCAGAATATTGTACGCGCTGTTGCGTTGCCCATTTTGTGAGTTGCGCAACACGACGCAAGGTTGGCCAAGCTTGGCAAATCTTTTACTCACAATTGGCCCATCTCGGAACCGCCTCCTGCGGCAGGAACCATAGCCGCAGACGGCGCAGAACTGCCTGTCGTACCACTGAAATTAAATAAAATGAAATTCAATTGAATTAATTATCTACTTCCAATGCCATGAAACAGGGCTGTTACAGGGAGTGTTTATTAATTAAAAAATAAAGAAGATGACAAGTAAGCCTACAAAACACAAGCGGCAAAGAAGTACTCCCTTGAAATGACGCGGCTTGATGCTGAACTAAAACACATTAGAGCAGCGCGTTTAGGCAACAAGGCGCCCGTGCAGGGAAAATATTTGAGCCGCGTCAGAAAATTAGGGGCAGGGTCACACTAAGTGGTGCAAAGATGGTGGTGGCCCTTCCTTAGCTTTAACTTTGCTTTCCTTTGCTTAACTTGGTTTGGCTTGGCTGGTTCTTAGCTAAACTTAACCGACTCCGAGTATCGGGACGATACTCGGGGTCGGCGCGCAGTCTTCTAAAGGTCACTTTATAGTCGACGTAGCGTTGACGCGCGAGGGCGCTCTGCACGGGGACACCAAGGTAAATACAACTGGTAGCGAAGCTCCCATAGAAGCCCATACTATAGTGCCTAGAATATACTTACTAGTGTGCCGACCGCCGGGCGTTTCCAATGGGAGACGCTGGCACCGCCGGTGATGCCTTCCGCCGGAGGCCACCAGACGGCGACACTGTTTGGGACCGTGCTAACCGAGCGGCGCATCACGCGTCGCTTGCGCTTCGGATGCACTTTGGATGCGCGTTCGTAAGCGCAGTCGGTTGCGGCGCGTTGTAGCTTTCGAGCAAGTAGCATGTGGTGCCTCCGCATGTCATTGCTGGGTTTCTTTTCTGTGCGAGTGGTTCGCACTTGTGTCTGTTCACGGACAGAACCGAGATGTCGTCGCAGAAAACGAGGCGTAAAGACAGCCCCTGTTTTGTCCCATATTGTAGAACTGGATACCGCTCAAACAACGAGCAAGTCTCATTATTCAGCGCGCCTGCTGACTGGCCAGAACGTTTTGCCGAGTGGGAGAAGAATATAAGAGGGCAGATCAAAGGCTAACTCTGGCGGCTGTCGCTTGTGAGAAACACTTTAATAATTGCTACATTGAGCGCTCGTTCAAAATTAGCCGACGGTGCTTCGCCCATGAAAATGTGCCCTGTTTAATTACCATCATTTATGGTAATTAATTTAATTTATGGTAATTAGGTACAACTTGGTGTGAATTTAGTATTTGTGGACATGTCTCGCATATAATAGTTCACTGTGGAAAAAAGTTACACTTCTTCGGAAACCACGTATTTATTTATTGGTATTTTTCGCAGAAACACCCGATGTCGTGTAGCGTTATAATGATAACTGTGCGTACGATCGCTTGTAAGTGCAACGAAATCATATTCTTTCGATTACACATTGCACCTCAACCAACGTTGCGCAGAGCGAAACGGGCTGGGACAGCCCATTGGCGTCTGTCGCACACGCGCGCGTTGGCTAGAGACGCCACTCGGCATAGCACGGTCCGTACGGCTATCGCCGTCTGGTGGCCGCCAGCGGAAGGCATCATTCTCCGTGCCACCGGAAAGCCCGCGGTCGGCACACTAGTAAGTATATTCTAGGCACTATACCCATACGTTCAAAACATGGTTGTTTATCGGCGGTTCATGGGGCTTAGCGCCATCTGTGTGAGGAGGGAACACTTCCGGCGGAAGAAAAAAAATGAAATTCAATTGAATTAATTATCTACTTCCAATGCCATGAAACAGGGCTGTTACAGGGAGTGTTTATTAATTAAAAATGTGGTTGATCCCTCTTATATAGGAATCGGTATAGAACACGAAAGTGAAACGTGTCTTCACAGAAGTAGTGTAATGTTTATTGCACATTGATATATAATGTCTATTGGTGTTTTGTGGCTAAAGCGCCCTTAGGCGTTGATGCACCCACGCTGACGCCTGGTGGCACGTCTCCTCCATCACGACTACCAACGTCGATGACCATGAGCAACCGTCGTGCATATGGAAGCTGCACTACGCTGCACACGCTAGCACAACGCGAAAGACGAAGCACGTAACTGACACACTAATACAACGCGCAAGACAAAGCACGTAACTGAATCGTCACCGAGTCAAATCAGCGCGTACAGCGCGTCGTAATTGCAGCCTCCGCGATCAACTTCAGAAACATTTTCAGAGCTAATTGCGGAGGCCACGCTCCGCTGTGCTGAGTACGGTGAACGCCACCTGGCGTTGGTAGTGCTTCTTGATGCCAGCGTCCCTTCGAATGCTGGCATCGAGGCGTCGTAGTGCTGAGACCACCGAAGCGTTCACTGTCGGTGCGCGTTAGTGTCATAATGCAGTACTTCTCTTTTCTGCTCGTAGGCGGCGGCACCGCCCCGAGCAAGAGCGCGGGTACACGGAGGAGTGTTAAGGCCAGACCACACGTACGCTTGCGGACGCGCGTATGCTCGCGTCTACGCGCCTTGCGGTTGCCGCGCCTAGCGAGGAATGGCGGTTTGCATCCACAAATACGCGCGACAGCGCGCGCTCACTGGCCTCACTTGTTTACACCTTGGCAGACGCCACTTCGTATTTCGTTGTTGGCAGTGCTTCAAAATGCTTCGATATTTATAAACGTAATTGGTATCTTTTTGGAGCTGTTAGATCAGCACAAAAAGTGAAGAAGAAGCACTTTCTTGCATGGTATAATTCTGCTTAACTGAGAGTTGAATGTACCGCGCCGTCGCTGCGTAGCCAGGCGCGCCGACGCGAGGCAGCCCAGGCGCGCGATAACTGAGAGGAGCTGATCAGCGAGATCGCGCCGCGTTTCGACGCGTACGAGCCGTGCAGCAACGTCTGCGCATGCGTGGGCGCGCGGACGCGAGCTCGCGCGCGTTTGCAAGCGTACGTGTGGTCTGGGCTTTAGATATATAAGGCGCGTCTGTGTAGCTCTCTGCGAATGCGTTTGTGGCGCAATGGGTTAAACGCTCGGCGATCTATCGTCGCGGACCGAGAGGTCGTGGGTTCGATTTCAAAATTTTGCATGTTTGTGGAACTTTTTCTTCTGGTTTCTTTCTTTGTATTATGTTCTATGACGTATTTCCGTGACGTATTTCCGTGACGGAAATACGTCAGTGAAGTCTTGGTGGACCCCGGCATAAAACACTTTCGTGTTAAAATAATTTGACGTCATACTGTCACAAACAGAAGTGACGTCATTTTGTTCTCATAGGCGCGATTTTTGTTTTCGGAGGCCTGCCATTAGAGCTGTATATTCAAATGCCCCGCCATTCGACTTCATGGACGCTCCGAGTTTTCAGCGCGAGAAGCGATGCCGGATAATATCAGCCGTACGGGCAAGTACGGGTGTCGAAATCGCATCGCTGCACAGAACAAACTTTCTTTGGAGGCCGACGAACGCTTTGGGCATAGATTGCGTAGAGTGCTCGTCCTTTCGTCGGACGCCAAGCCGTCGGCCAGCGCAGTCGCACGAAAACAACTAAAGTAAACAAGTATCTGACGGTCGCGACTCACTACTTCTGACTGCACAGGTTAAGAAACAATAAAACTACCCGTGTCACCTAATTCAGACAAACGTCGACGTGCAACACAACACATGTGAGGGGGGCGTATTGTAACAGGTGAACTTTACGAGCGCGCCTTTCCACGCACTCCAAGAGTTGCATGGCATTGCAAGTGATAGCGGCGTCAACGCCCGCCGCTATCGATGGGCGCTCTCACGGTGGGCCCTGAAAAAAAGGTATTTATTGATAATGATCAAGTAAAACACAGTTGTATCTTTTCTCGCCATGCGTATATAAAATGAATTACAAATTAAATTTTCGTTGAATGAATCTAACTGCGTCTCGCTTTAACTTAAAAACGCTTTTTTTTCTTTCCCAGTGTTTATTCCCTCCAAACATAGTCGCGCTTCAATCGCTGCGCCCATAACCACCCTTGCTGATGTCGGTGACAATTGGTTCTGAACTGCTTTTTGCCCGAAGCTTCGCGACCTATGTGGATCGACCTTGGGGACACCACGCCAGCGAAAGCTCAGCACTCTATAGTCCGGTGCGAGGCGTGGCCGACGTATCCGGCATTCATCGGCGTGACCCGGCTGCAGCCGGCGTCGAGATGCGACATGCTGCATTTCGCGCCGGCCTCGTCACCCAGAATGGACCGCATCCGCGTCTCGTCGAGTGACGTCATGTCGTCGAATGACGTCACGTGGTCGAGTGACGTCATCGCCAGGCGCAGTTTTTTGTTCGCACTACGCGGCCTAACCAAGAGCTTAAATAGCTCTGCTGTTAAAAAAAAATGTATACAGTACAGATAGCGTACAAAAAAGCACACTGCATGTGACATCCTCCTGAGACCCGAATACAGCTATGAGAGTCCCTCTTCAAGCTGGTTTTTATTGTCTACTGGTATGGTATGAACGTGAAAAAAAAAGTACTATTTCCTTTTCTATTTAAGTGCTACGGTTAGATGCCAAAAGCTGCATCTCCCTGTACGCGGAAGAAGTAACCATTTCCTCATGTTTGCTATGGCAAAAACTGTATTTCATGGCATAACGTCAGATATGAAGATGGAACTACGTGTAATACATTGCCATGTTGCTGTTTCATCCAGCATTTTCACGCAATTTAAAAGAATTCGAAACACACATCATCTTTGCTTTCCTTCGTCTGTGACAACTTGGAGGTCTGAATGAATTTAGAGTCAAATTGCTAGAAAGCGGATGACAAAAATAGGAGCGAACCACTTCTGTACAGTTCCACACGCACCGAACTTCGTACCCAGAATAATTATTTAGAGTAATCGCTTCCTATTGAACTTACAAAACAATCAGTGAAGGCAATGTGCAGTATATTATACCATGGGGTGGTAGTCAAGCCGAAATATTTAACCTTCATCATCTGATTAAATAATTTTCTTACTTAATTTATTATCAAACACAAGTGATGATTGCTTTGCTGATACCTTCATGCATGCTGATTTGTCGAAGCTAATTCGCGTATAATTCACATATATTTATCAACTCATTCATTGGGTCAGAACGCTCTTCATTCGACCGAACAACAGACAATTATCATCCGCGAAAAGGCGAACCTCAGTTTGTGGACTCACGCCATTAACAACATCGTTAACAAAGAGAAGGAATAATGACCACATTCCGATGGGGGAGGAATGCATGCAACAACGCTATAGTGTACCGAGTATTGGGAGCGCGTTAAACAAGGCTCCGCCCACACAAAACACGGCACAAGAAACGTCGCACACTTGGTTGCTTTGGGGTCAGGACAGATGTAAATATCTAATCGACGGTGCACGACAGCTTTGTGAGCGCCGGTTCGCTTGTACGCCACACAGCGCAATATGCCTTACGCAATCACTCTATCTTCAATCTATCTTCAATCGAACTATCTTCTATAGGACGCGCTGTATAGCACAACAAATCGTATGAAGCGACGCACACGCATCACCACAAAGTAACGCTCCTTTGATTTCTGGAAGGTGCGCTTTCGCTACTGCCAGGAGTGACGCACGTAACAGTTTGAGTCAAGGAAGTGCGCACTCGCCCTACACTTTGCACTATCATGCGGGAACACATACTGAAAAGTGGTGCGCATCTATAGGGAGAACGGGAGAAATAAGTGGGCTACGTTTTCTCCAGAATATTGTGCGCGCTGTTGCGTTGCTCATTTTGTGAGTTTTGCAACGCGACGCAAGTTTGGCCAAGCTTGGCAAATCTTTTACTCACAATTGGCCCATCTGGGAACCGCCTCCTGCGGCAGGAATCACAGCCGCAGACGGCGCAGAACCGCCTGCCGTGCCACTGAAATGGAAGAAAATGAAATTCAATTGAATTATTTTATCTATTTCCAATACTGTGAACCAGGGCTGTTACAGGAAGTGTACGTATATTAATAAAAAATAAAGCAGAAGGCAATTAAGCACACAAAAACAAGCGAAAAAAAAAAGACCGCATATCCACGAAGTGAATGATGATGAGTGGGCGAAGCACCGGGGGATCATTCGGGTAACCGTGAAGCCCCCGTACATTGCCCACTCGAACATGCAAATGAGAGACAACACATGTGTACAGTATATAGAATGTTGTTTTATTGGTCGTATATGGTATTGAGGTTCGGACTTCGTTTTCCGTTCATTAAGACTGCCTTGTCATCAGTGCAACAGCATGGCGATGCTGGCAAGCGGACCCAGAGGCAGCGAGAGCGCGGGAAGCGGTGGCGAAACGCCGGAAGCGTTCTCCGTATATGTGTGTGTACCCATATATATATATATATATATATATATATATATATATATATATATTGTTACGGGGATAACGTTCATTAAGGGAGTGAGTATGGCTATATACAAGGTTTGGACAAGCAGCAGCGACGGATGCAAGGCTGTCGCGCGCCTCTGGCCACTTCGTCGCCGTCGTCTTCGTCCGACCGACAATAGCAGCCCCTTCACTGTCTCGTGGCACTACCCCCCCCCCCCTTCCCGGGGCGAGAGCGTCGACCCGGTGCTTGCTACGACGGACCAGAGGGTCTAGTTACGTACGGCTTAAGTCTCGCAACGTGCACGATAGCAGAGGGTGGGGGCGTAGACGGCGCTGGTGCGGTGACTGGCTCGATCTCATACGTAACGTCGGTGACTTGACGTAGCACCCTGTAAGGACCATCGTAGCGGGACAATAGCTTTTCGTAGAGACCGATGCGGCGGGACGGAGACCACAGTAGCACGAGAGCGCCTGGGGAGTAAGAAACGTCTCTGTGGCGACTATCATACAGGGCTTTCTGAGAAGCCTGAGACACTGTGAGCCGTTCACGTGCGATCTGGCGAGCTGTGTCGGCGCGCGCTAGGGCGTCGCGAACGTACGTGGTGGTTGAGCTGACAGGAAGTAAAGTATCGAGAGGCAGAAAAGGTTCGCGTCCATACAGGAGATAAAACGGGGAGTAGCCAGTAGTGTCATGTCGGGACGAGTTGTAGGCGAAAGTAACGTACGGCAAAGTAGCGTCCCAATCGCGGTGATCGGCGGAGACGTACATTGAAAGTATATCGGTCAGAGTTCGGTTCAGGCGCTCTGTGAGTCCATTCGTTTGGGGGTGATAAGCAGTTGTGAGCTTGTGGTGGGTAGAGCAGGAACGAAGGATGTCATCGATGACGCGAGACAAAAAGTAACGGCCTTGATCGGTCAGAAGCTGTCGAGGAGTACCATGATGCAGGATGATGTCATGAAGGAGAAAGTCGGCGATATCCGTAGCGCAACTGGTTGGGAGGGCACGGGTAATGGCGTATCGCGTCGCGTAGTCGGTCGCTACAGCGACCCACTTGTTGCCTGATGTCGAGGTTGGAAAGGGACCAAGAAGGTCGAGCCCAACACGAAAGAATGGTTCGGCGGGAATGTCTATAGGATGAAGCAGACCGGCAGGTAACAGAGCTGGCCTCTTGCGGCGCTGGCATTTGTCGCAGCTAGCGACATATCGTTGGACGGAGCGATAGAGACCAGGCCAGAAGAAACGGCGCCTGACGCGATCATAAGTGCGGGTGACACCAAGGTGACCAGCAGTGGGCTCATCGTGAAGCTGGCGAAGGACATCTGACTGCAGATGGGCAGGCACGACAAGGAGGCGTTCAGGGCCCTCAGGATGCATATTATGGCGGCATAAGGTGCCGTCCTGAAGGAAGAACAAGTGGAGGGAAGGGTCGGGTGTGGCGGAGTTGAGACTGTCGATGATAGACCGTAAAGCCGAGTCGCGGCGTTGTTCGTCCCGTATATTAACGAGGTCCGAGATAGACAAGACGCAGGCGTCGGTGTCTTGCTCGGAGACGTCAGGGGAATCCACGGGATGCCGTGAGAGACAGTCGGCATCTTGATGAAGCTGACCGGACTTGTGCACCACTGAAAACGAGTATTCTTGGAGGCGCAGAGCCCAACGACCAAGGCGTCCTCTAGGGTCTTTGAGCGAAGAAAACCAACAGAGGGCGTGATGATCAGTTACGACGGTACAGGTGCGGCCAAACAGGTAGGGACGAAATTTGGCGACAGCCCAGACAAGAGCAAGACATTCTCGTTCCGTGATGGAGTAATTCTTCTCCGGTGCGGACAGGAGGCGGCTAGCGTACGCAATAACACAGTCGTGGCCGCTCTGATTCTGAGCGAGGACGGCACCGATTCCATGGCCGCTGGCATCTGTGCGAAGTTCCGTCGGTGCAGTCGGATCAAAATGCGCTAAAATAGGGGAAGTCGTCAGGGCATCTATAAGCGCCGAAAAGGCAGCAGCTTGGGGTGAGCCCTATGTAAAAGCAACGTCTTTTTTGAGGAGCGCAGTAAGGGGACGCGCAATGTCGGCGAAATTACGAATAAAACGTCGGAAATAGGAGCACAATCCTATAAAACCGCGTACGTCTTTGGCCGAACAAGGTACACGAAAATGCTTAACGCCGCGAACTTTTTCAGGATCGGGCACACCTGTCGCGTTGACGCGATGGCCAAGTACGGTTATTTCACGGCGTCCGAAACGGCATTTTGAGGCGTTGAGTTGGAGACCGGCATTGCGGAATACCTCGAGAATGGTGGAGAGGCGCTGAAGATGGCTGTCAAATGTTGGCGAAAAAACAATGACATCGTCAAGGTAGCACAAGCAGGTTGACCATTTCAAGCCACGAAGAAGCGAATCCATCATGCGCTCGAATGTGGCCGGCGCATTGCAAAGGCTGAAAGGCATCACTTTAATGTGATAGAGGCCATCGGGAGTTACGAATGCGGTTTTTTCGCGGTCCAGTGGGTCAACAGCAATCTGCCAATAACCTAAGCGAAGGTCAATAGATGAGAAATATTGGGCGCCATGAAGACAGTCGAGTGCGTCGTCGATACGGGGCAAGGGATAGACGTCCTTTTTCGTGATCTTGTTGAGGTGTCGATAGTCAACACAAAATCGCCAGGTGTTGTCCTTTTTCTTGACCAGTTTTTTCCTTGTCTGCTTCGTGCATGGGGATCTGCCAGTATCCGGAGCGTAGATCAAGGCTGGTGAAATTGCGGGCGTAATCACTTTGCGGAGCTGAGTACGGAGAGCAGCGCTCATTATTGAAATCTGCGCTCCGGTGTCTATGAGGGCCGTAACGGTGACGTCGTCCACTTGAATGTCCAGAAGGTTTCGGCGCGTAGGTACAGTCAACAGAGGATTTGTATATCGGGTCACTGATGCAGCTTCACCTCCGGGAGCTGCACGGCTTAGTTTTCCGGAGCGTAGGTGCCAGGCCGTGCAGGGGACGATGACCGGTATGGTCGAGGCGATCGAGATCGACGGCCTTGTGGGGACGGTGAGCGGCTAAACCTGGAGTGTGGAGCGGCGGCATCGGAAGCATCGGAAGCATGTGGATCAGAGCGAGGGGAAAACCGTCGAATGTTGCCTCCAGGACGACGCCAAGATCCAGTGCTCCAGTTTGAAGGCGACGACCAGCTACTGCGGCAGTGACGGGCAATGTGTCCAACGCGAGAGCAGTTGAAACATATGGGTCGGTCGTCAGCCGTCCTCCAGTCAGCCGGGTTTCTGTAGCGCGAAGGGTAGACCTGGTTCTGGGTGACATTTGCAGGGGTACGTTCGGATGTACGAATGGAACAGACGGCCGATGATAATCCCATGTTCGCGAACTCCTGGCGGACGACTGCTTTTATGAGTGACACGGTGGGCAGGTTGGCTGACTGAACGTCTGGAATAACGGCCGTAGGAGCTAGAGCTTCAAGTTCGCGGCGGACAATACGCGTTACATCTTCTGACGCTGTAGCCCGTGCAGGCGTCGGGGGGTCTTCGCATGATGATGTGGCGGCAGTGTTAGGTAGCCGAAGGAACTGGCGGGTGATGCGGCGACTCTTCGTTTGTTCAAAGCGCTGGCATTGCTTAACTATGGCGTCGACCGTCGTACATTCCCTACACACCAGTAGATTAAACGCGTCGTCGGCTATTCCTTTCAAGATATGCGATATCTTGTCATCTTCGGCCATTTGTGCGTCAACTTTTCGACAAAGGCCCAGGACGTCCTGTATATACGAAATGTACGATTCAGTGGTCGTCTGGATACGAGATCCCAACTCCTTTTTAGCGGCCTGCTGTCGGTCAAATGATCTGGCGAACAACTCACGCAGCTTCGCCTTGCAAGCGTCCCAACTTGTAAGATCTTCTTCATGCGTCCGGTACCACACGCGTGCCGTCCCTTTCAGATAGAATATCGCGTTGGCTAACATAACCGTGGGGTCCCACCTGTTGCGGTTGCTGACGCGTTCGTACATGTCGATCCAGTCTTCGACATCCAAGCCATCTGTGCCAGAAAAGGTTCCCGGGTCTTGTGGGTGCAAAAGAATCACAGGAGCCGGTGGCTGCTGCACCGTCGACACTTCACTGGTCATCGCGGAGCAACCAAGACGGCGACCGCTTCGAAGTTCCGTGCTTGGTTGACGGAGCAGGCACGTTGACAGGTTTACCCAGCACCTCCACCAAAGATGTTACGGGGATAACGTTTATTTAGGGAGTGAGTATGGCTATATACAAGGTTTGGACAAGCAGCAGCGACGGATGCAAGGCTGTCGCGCGCCTCTGGCCACTTCGTCGCCGTCGTCTTCGTCCGACCGACAGTAGCAGCCCCTTCACTGTCTCGTGGCAATATATATATATATATATATATATATATATATATATATATATATATATATATATATGGGTGCATGTATGTATATATATGGGTACACACACAAATACGCGCGTCAAAAGCAGTTTGGCATTCGTCCGACCATATGTAGGGAGCTCCAGAAAGAAGTAGTTCATGGAGCGGTGCCGCAATGGTGGCAAAGTTACGTATGAAGTGCCGGAAATACGAAGCTAGGCCAAGGAAGCAACGCAATTCTTTGGCACGTTGAGGCCTGGGGAAGCGCAGGACAGCGGTAATCTTATAGGGATCAGGTCGAATGCCCTCCTTGCTGACAAGGTGTCCGAGTACTTTAATGGTTTTGCTGGCGAAGTGGCACTTTTTGTATTCAGCTGAAGGCCAGCAGCAGAGAGGCATGTCAAGACTTCGTCGAGGTGCTGCAAGTGCTTAAAGAAGGTCGACGAAAATATGACGATGTCGTCAAGGTATATCATAAGCAAGTCTTCCACTTTAGGGCCCGTAGTACAGAGTCAATCATCCGCTCAAATATGGCGGGAGCATTACACAGGCCGAAAGGCATTACGTTAAATTCTTAAAATCCATCGGGTGTGGCAAAGGCAGTTTTTTCCTTGTCTGCTTCGTGCATGGGGATCTGCCAGTATCCGGAGCGTAGATCAAGGCTGGTGAAATACTCCGCGCCTTGTAATGAATCTAACGCATCATCGATTCGGGGCAGTGGATATACATCTTTGCGGGTTATTTTGTTCAAGGTGCGGTAGTCTACGCAAAATCGCACTGAGCCGTCTTTCTTACGCACCAAAACGACAGGTGACGACCAAGGGCTTGAGGAAGGGCGGATGATGCTTCGTTTCAGCATGTCGGCAACGAGGGTATCGATGATCTGGCGTTCATCGGAAGAAACGCGATATGGCCGCCGGCGCACGATGTAAGTTCCATCTGTGTGTATGCGATGAGCCGTTGCAGAAGTCTGTCCCAGAAGAGGAGAGTGCACGCCGAAGGAGTCTTTATGCTTGGATAACAACGCCAGTAACTCTTCCGTCTGCTGTGGCGTTAGACATGTGCTGATTGCACTCGCGAGAACAGAAGCAGGGACCGTATCTATATAGCTGTAGGTGCTTGTGAAACAGCAGTATTGTCGAGGTAAGCACAGAGACAGGCTGAGTGTCCAAGACGCAAATTACAACAGCGCCTTTAGGAAGAAGTACTGGCTCAGTGGTTGTGTTGAGTACAGCCAAAGTGGCCGTGCCGTTGGTGAAGCGAGCAAGGCTAGGTGCCAGAGCACAATACCTTTGGATAGGCAACGAGCTGATGGTACAACTAAAACGTCACCATCGGCGATGTCAGAGTTAACTACAAGAAGTTGTTCGCAGCCAGGAGGCACCATACAATCGTCACCAGTTCGTAAGCGAAGGCGCGGTTCGGGCCTGTCGTCGGAATTATTGGTCTCGGTCAAGTTAACGAGGCTTTGACGGCACGAAATGAAAGCAGACGGCGAAGAGAGAAAGTCCCACCCTAGTATAAGCATGTGAGCATAGGAAGTCAACACTGCGAACTGGATATGGTGGCGAATCCCGTCAATCGGAACTCGAACGGTGCATTGCGCCGATGGCCGAATCACAACATTATTTGCGCCACGTAGAACAGCTCCATTGTAAGGTGTAGTAACCTTGCGTAGACGAGAGCACAAGTCAGCGTGAATAATAGAAATAGCTGCGCCCGAATCAATCAATGCAGGAACTGGTACACCTTCTACACACACTAATAAAGTATTGGCCGGTCACACTGGAGGAATTGTAGTCTGTGCGGGCCATGCAGCTTTCCCTCCAAAAACTGCACCATCTAGTTTTCCGATCGGTAGTCAGGAGTGCGGGAGGCCGGTAGCAGAGGTGATGTCGAGCGTCGGAGAGGGGAAGGCGAGCGGCGGCGCCATGGACGGGAGTTGCGAGGCTCTTCGGTATTTGGAGGCGGAGTAAGTGAGCGTTGGGAGAGCCGGCACTGGTAGGGACTCGGAAGAAGCAACGGGTCGCTCTCGTAAACATCGTAACCACGGTGTTCGCCTGTTGTGGTCTTCGACAAAAGCACGATATGTGCCCGCGAATACCGCAATAATAACAAATGGGGCGGGGCGTAGGCCGGGTAGGGTAAAATGCTGTGGCAGGTGCCCGAGGTGCCAGAGTCGCCAGATGGTTCTGAGTAGCAGGAGCAGGAGGCGTTGTCTGAACGAAAGCTGGTTGCATAGCCGCAACCTGAGCATACGAGGGCGACGGCGAAGGAGGGGCACAGCCCACAGTGCAGGTCATGGAGGACAGCTCCTCTTTGATGTCGCGCAGGCCAGGAACCGAAGGTTGCGGCTGAAGAACGGGAGGACTGCGCAGGCCGTACACTTGGAGCTCTTCGCGTATGAGAGTCCGAATCAGGACACGCAGGTCCGTATCCAAGGAAGGAGGCGTGTCACAGGCGACAGTTTGTAAACGGATGGCCTGCAAGGGGCTCCAGATGCTGGCAAGTCGCGATAACATCGTTAACGGTATTGGGATTCTTGATGGCCAGTGCGTTGAACGCGACGTGGGCAATGCCCTTGAGGATATGATGAACATGATCAGATTCAGTCATGGCTGTGTCAACCCGGCGACAAATGGCGAGGACGTCCTCGATATAAGAGGTGTATGTCTCCCCAGGAAGTTGCATGCGTACATCAAGCTTTTTCTTGGCTACCTCAGAGCGGACGTTTGGGGCGCCGAAAATTTGCCGAAGCTGGTGTCTGAAAGCCGCCCAGTCAGGCAAGGAGCTCTCATGGTTAAGAAACCAAGTCCTGGCAACATCAGTGAGGTAGAATGCGACGCTCCGAAGCTTGTGAAAATCATCCCACCGGCTAGACTCACTCACTCGGTCATAATTGTCCAGCCAGTCGTCAACGTCTTCACTAGGAAGGCCAGCGAACATGGTGGGATCGCGCTGCCGCGTGCTGACGGTCCATGAAGGAACGGCTGGTGGGGCAGAGACGGTGATGCTGGGGGCTCCTGGTGGATCTTCTTAGGGCATGGTGGTGGAAAGGCGGGGCAAGCGGCGACCTGAACGAAGCTCCAGGGAAACTGGAAGTCGTAGAGGACCAAGGAATCGAGAGCAGCCTCCACCACTTGCGAGACAGCTGTTCAACATCGACGGTTTATTATGCAGGCCGCGCGCTGAAGATAATGACACTGGCCATGGTGATGAGTATATACACATGAAGAAGATGAAGGGTAATATAATTCTCACACTATATATATTTAATCATATGATATATATATATATATATGTATGTATGTATGTATGTATGTATGTATGTATGTATGTATGTATGTATGTATGTATGTATGTATGTATGTATGTATGTATGTATGTATGTATGTATGTATACATGTGTATACACGTATGTATACTGTACATGTGCACAGTATATGCAGTGCTTATATAGCCCTTGTGCACCGCAGCGCCCCTAGCGGTCTCTATGCAAACCAGAGCTACGGACGGACAACGGACGACGAGGGACAAGGCTCAGCCCTAAGGTGCTTCGCCCCTAAAAACAACTAAACTATATAGATTGCGTACAAATAAACCACTGCATGTGACATCCTTCTGAGACCTGAATACAGCTATGAAACATAATCGCTCTTCAAGCTGGTTTTTACGCGATAGCGTTAAGGGCCCCGTCTGGCAGAAAATACGACGTTTAGCGACGGCACCAAATGCATATTTATATAAAAACGTTGCGAGGCGAGAAGGTGGGTAAGATTTCCGACGCTGCTCGACGAGTGTCCTATGCATTCTGATCTCGTCGAACACCTCTGAGCCGCCCCCAGAGGCACCGGCAACACTCACCAACGCCGCGCGCGTTTGGTGCGAACGCGGGCAAAACGCCGACGGCGTCGACAACAGCTCTGCGCGTTGCTGATGCTGCTACATGTCCAAGTTTATACAGCTGATAAAACTACCTTGAGTCGACCCCATGGCTGCTTCGCATACTACTCAGGGTTCCCCTACGGGAAGATGGTGTAATTTTTTTCTATTGCCGGACGTGACTATCAAAGAGTGAGCCCTTAACAACTAGCTTCGCTATAAAAGGAGAAGGGCCGGGAGGGGTGTCGACGTAAGTCGCGCCATCCAACGCTCGCGTTGGTGGGGGAGTGCGTAAGGCGTAGCAAACAATGGTGGTGTACGAAAAAAAGTTGTCGCAGTTTCACCCGAAAGGCGAAGCATCAATTGCGATAGCAACTTAGTAGAGAGCTATACGGAGTAAGGATAGTAGTTTTATCCGCTGTACAAACTTGGACATGCAGCAGCACCGGCAACACACAGCACTGTTGTCGACGCCGTCGGCGTTTTGCCCGCGTTCGCACAAAATGCGTGCGGCGTTGGTGACTGTTGCCGGAGCCTCTGAAATAAATAGGCACTTGGTGCCGCAGCTAAACGTCGCCTCCCTTCCCTGCCTCCCCCCCCCCCCCCCCCCCACGGCCTTTCGTGCGTCAGAAGAAGGCGCGTTTGCTCTACATATATGGTGATTGTAAAGGAGGAAAGAGACGCCTACTTCTGCAGCCCTTAAGGGAGCACGGCACAGAATGCGCGTTTGTTCTCCGCCGTGCGTTCACTCCCCGTGAAAGCGCGCGTCCCTCGCGCCCTTTCACTCGCACATACAGCGTTCGGCGGCGCGCGGCGACGATTTCATCTCCATTGACGTCATACGGAACCTCACGGCGACGGCGACGGCAACGGCGACGGCGACGCCGACGGCAGAAATCTGCTTTGGAGTGTCCATATAATTGCTATCGCAATAAAAAGTATGTCAACGGAGGAGTGAGGTGTGAGACTAGTTCGCGTTAGCGTTGGTTGTATATACGGAGCTTTGGGCCGCGATTTTGTAGCGATTCCTTCTCCGATGACATTCCTTTTCGCACTTTTCGCGCTTTGTCAGTGGTCAGAGCGACGTCCCGCCCGCGTTATCAAAGCGATCAGCCGGCCGTGAACGGTGGATAAGAGTGGCATATAATTGAGTGGAAGGCATCGCAACAAAATCGCGGCCTTGGTCAAGGACTCTTTTCTGCGAACGCCATCGCCCGTGGACGCCGAGCCAGTACTTTCAGAGCCAGTCATTGTATAACCATCGTCTAAGTCTACTGTGCTACTCGCAGCCGGCACCGAAGCCTCTTTCCCGAGTATGTAGCAAAAGAGTCGGTTTAGCATTTTCTAGCCAATTCAACATAGCAAATCCCCAATATAGCTAAACCCCAACATAGCAAATCCCACCAGAGCGCCAGCTTTGCTGCACTTTCCTCTTCAAAGGGTGGAGGAGGAGGAACAAGCTTTTATTGTGGAACCAGCACTTTGAGATGGCCGGGCCTAAGCCTCCCATGAGGGGACCGTTGAGGCTTGCCTCGCCACAGCCTCACGGGCGTGCTGGGTCGCCCAGGTTTGGTCGTCGAGGGCGGAGCTCCGCAGAACCTCACGCAACCTCGACGAGAGGGTCGTGGTGTTAATGTGCGTGTAGTGTGCTGGGCACTCCCACAGCATATGCGGAAGCGTAGCCAGGTGAGTGGCACAGCACCGGCAGTTGGGGGTACTGTAAACTTCAGGGAATATAAGGTGGAGGCGGGCGGGTGAATGGTACGTATTTGCTTGTAGCAGACGCAGGGTGTTAGCCTGCGCCCGGCTGAACTTGGGGTGAGGTGGGGGGAAGGTTCGGCGACTAAGGTAAAATGCCTTAACGAGATCGTTATAAGTAGTCAGATTGTCCCTGGTGTCCAACTCGTCTCCAGTGTCTCCGGCGCGGTTGACTAGGCCTCGCGCAGTGGAGTGGGTGACCTCGTTGAGGTTGGGGAGGTGTGGGTGGACAGGGCCCGCGTGGGCCGGGATCCATGTCAGGGAGGTCATGATTTCTTTAGAGTGTGGTGCCTGGCGGAGTATACGAAGAGCTTGAGGAGAAATACGGCCTTTGCTGAAGTTAGTGACGGCTGAGCGAGAGAAACACACGATGGTGTGACAGGTGGGATCAAGAGTGGCCAGGGCGATGGCCACTTCATCAGCCGTTTCGGCAGTGGGGGTAGTGACGCTGTAGTGACTACCCCCACAGGGGTGGAAGGGCTCTGGCATTTCGGAATTGACCAAACATGTCAGCATACAATCGTATTCCTATAAATGTCCACACTGCGATCAATGTGCAACGCTATACCACATGGTATGGGCTTGCGCAAACACACCACAGCTCACACCCGACCACACGGCAATGGGAGGCAGCGCTGTCCAGCTCTTACTCGACGGACCAGCTCAACCTGGTCAACGAAGCGAGAAGGGCAGCTAAGGCCGCTGGACTCCTGGACTGAGGGGACCACCCACTGCAGAGTGGAGGAGCTACCTACGCTCGCGTGCTCGTTTGATTAAGTCTATTCTCTCTCTCTCTCTCAGCAGGCAATCCATACAAGTGTTTATTTACGAGGCTTACTTTATTTATTTCCAGCTGGTGTCTCGTTTGACCAGTTACTCGGCTTGCAACGACTAGAACTAGGCACCAGGTCTTGCGTTTCTTCACTTTTGTTATAGAGCATGTTTCTCAAGTACGTCAGGCACCGGCAGATACGGTGTATTCGAAACCTTCTCAAGTGTCTGCCAAACAACTAGCACTATAAAACTATAGATCGAAGCTTTCGGTGACAAATGCACCTAGGCTCACATGCAAGTGACCTGCATGCACAAGATTAGTCAAGAGCAAATCTCTCACCTTGTGTCTTCACGGTACAGTGGCTTCTTGCTGTTCGATGCTTGGTGACAGGAACCTAAAAAAAAAGGGACATACTCCAATTAATCGTTCATTCTTTCAGCTATATGAACAACAAACCGCGGTGATGAGCCCCCTCCCCCCCCCTTCTCGATGCATTAAGGTATGTTTTATATTAGCTACCAAATCTTACGTGATGGCTGTCTAACGTGCCATTACGCAACGTGTCGCTGTGATGGCACCGGTGTTGCAATACTTTTAAGTGCTTTCAAGTGTCGTACATTTAATTGCTTTGTTAAAGGGATACGGACACAAAATCTGAAAATTTTATGAAAATGCTGAAAATGAATCTTCAGTGTGTGATTACACGGAAAAGAAGTAGTCACTTAGCTCATTTTTGCGCCTATGGCTTTATTTTTGGCGTTTTTGTGAGCGCACGCCTCGCCGCCCGACCCGCGGGAGTTGGAAGGCGTGACGTGACGAAACCCTCGTCGGATAGCCAGCCGCCGGCCGCGGTCATTCGAAGCGCGCCGACGTTGACGCGAGCCTGGTCGGTCTAC